>NW_017099395.1:0-12331 GCF_001412225.1 Nicrophorus vespilloides
TTAAGAAAATTCAATATTTTCCAAATATTTCCTTCATTTCAAATGTTTATTTTTCAACTCACAATTTGAATCCTGAAAATATTTGGAAAGTAAATTGTTTAACTTAATTTGTTTCATTTCCTACTTTTATACAATATTTAGACAAGTTTAAGAAAAAAAAACAGTATTTTTTTTTATAATCTATACAAATTTTAGAGAAAAATCATTGAAATTATCAATTTGTTTAAATTTTAATAAAAACAGTAATTATTGAAACTTTAGCAGCGATTATTCATTAATTGCAGAAAATATACAGAATTTTATTAAGAAAATTCAATATTTTCCAAATAATTCCTTCATTTCAAATGTTTATTTTTTAACTCACAATTCGAATCCTGGAAATATTTGGAAAGTAAATTGTTTAACTTAATTTATTTCATTCCCTACTTTTATACAATATTTAGACAAGTTTAAGAAAACAAAACAGTATTTTTTATAATCTAAACAAATTTTAGAGAAAAATCATTGAAATTATGAATTTGTTTAAATTTTAATAAAAACAGTAATTATTGAAACTTTGGTAGCGATTATTCATTAATTGCAGAAAATATACAAAATTTTATTAAGAAAATTCAATATTTTCCAAATATTTCCTTCATTTCAAATGTTTATTTTTTAACTCACAATTCGAATCCTGAAAATATTTGGAAAGTAAATTGTTTAACTTAATTTGTTTCATTCCCTACTTTTATACAATATTTAGACAAGTTTAAGAAAAAAAAACAGTTTTTTTTTTATAATCTAAACAAATTTTAGAGAAAAATCATTGAAATTATCAATTTGTTTAAATTTTAATAAAAACAGTAATTATTGAAACTTTGGTAGCGATTATTCATTAATTGCAGAAAATATACAGAATTTTATTAAGAAAATTCAATATTTTTCAAATATTTCCTTCATTTCAAATGTTTATTTTTTAACTCACAATTTGAATCCTGGAAATATTTGGAATGAAAATTGTTTAACTTAATTTGTTTCATTCCCTACTTTTATACAATATTTAGATAAGTTTAAGAAAAAAAAACAGTGTTTTTTTTATAATCTATACAAATTTTAGAGAAAAATCATTGAAATTATCAATTTGTTTAAATTTTAATAAAAACAGTAATTATTGAAACTTTGGTAGCGATTATTCATTAATTGCACAAAATATACAGAATTTTATTAAGAAAATTCAATATTTTCCATATATTTAAAAAAAAACAGTAATTATTGAAACTTTGGTAGCGATTATTCATTAATTGCAGAAAATATACAGTATTTTATTAAGAAAATTCAATATTTTCCAATTATTTCTTTCATTTCAAATGTTTATTTTTGAACTTACAATTTGAATCCTGGAAATATTTGGAAAGTAAATTGTTTAATTTTACTAATTTCTAACGAATTATTTATGAAATAGTGAAAGTAATATGAAATTTCTTTAAATAAAAATATTGATTAAATTAATTAAGAAAAATCGTCTTAATTTCAATTGATTTTCTTCAAAAAATTTAAAAATATTCTATATAAATAATACAAATACTTAATTAATTACAAATGTATTCAAATGATTTAAAAAAGTAGATAATTATCAAAAAAAAGTGAAAAATTCATAGTATTTTTTTGAGAATTTTCAATTTCAATGGAAATTTAATTTGTGAATCATTTATATTTACATTCGATAAATATTCATTAGGTAAAAGAAAATATCATGATTTCATTGGAAATTATGAGCATATTTCAATGGAAATGTGATTTGTGAAACATGCAATAAGATAATTTGGTTTCCGGAACATTCGTTTCCATTTAGCTGCTCTTTTATTGATGCGTTGATGAAGTAAATTGATGGAAAAAAAAAACTGTTTGCGTGGGAAGACGAATGCGTCGAGTAAACATGTTATTAAGTAGTTGGATGGATGAAACGTTAATACCNNNNAACGAATAAGACCTGTAATTAAGGAGTACAGGACAGGAAGAAAAGTTAAGGAGTCGTCGACATTCCCGTTTATCAATCAACAGTGTGTGTGTGTGTAAGAAGGTTTTACTCTCTATTCGCTTCTCTTCTCTTCTCCAAACATCTTTTAATTAAGACGTTGGGGAGGCTTTGGCGATGCTATATATCAAAGGGGGTTCGCGAGATTAAGAAGGAAATAAATAAAGACGGTTAATATCGGCCAACGGATTGTTAATGATCGTCGGGAGAAGACGGATCCGTCTTTCGTTCTGCGACTCTCTGTCACATAGTAATAAATAAATAAACTACACATACAGAGAGAGAGAGAGACATTTACAAAATCGTGTTGGTCAAGGGAATTTCGTTTTCCCCTCGACGTACACAAAACGGCGACCGGCCAGAGGTCAGCGTTGGGGGTGTGGGGGTGTAAATAGCCGAGCGACCGCCGCAGGTCCAGCAACAGGTGCCCCATAGGTCACACGATCCCCGAACCCCCGGGGGCAGCACCATCCGAACATGCCACCCCTCTCCACTTATCGACAGCAAACCGAACACGACCATTAACACGTCCGCAAAATCCGGACTAAATATTATTATATGATCACGTTTCACGCAAAACGACCGAACCTAAAGCATGATACAGGTATTCCTTATACAACTTATACAAAACAGACTAATTTTTACATTTGTTTCATTTCTAAATCTTAATTTAATTATATATTATCCTTTATTGGTATTGACTGGAATATAGCAAGTAAAAGACTTATTTCACATAAAAAATTGATTTAAAGACTGACCAAATTTTACTTTTGAATTGCAAATTTTACTAATATTAATTGAATTATTAGAATTATTTGTTTTTTTTAATTGATATGACTACAATATAAGGAAATAAGAAAAAAATCAAGTAAAATTGGTAAATTTTAAAACTGTGCATGAAACTAATTAATTTATTCGTTATGGAGATAAATTATATAGAATTTAATTATTTGTAGCTAATTGATATTGTAATTGTTTCATTAGTAACATAATATGTGATAAATTAAACTTAATAAATTATGGTTTGTTTATGACATAAAATCATAAGTTTTGTTTATCAAAATTTTATAAGAAATATAACATTGTTAAGTTATTAATTAATGAATTAGTTTGTCAAAACTTTGTAGAAACTAGCCAAAACTTCAATTTTTTGAATGAAATATTTGTTTTTACCAATATTTTTTCAAATATTTTCAATTTTAGTTCACATATATGTTTTTTTTTTTCAAATTAGAAAATGATAATTAACATAAACTCAACAATGAGATCAATTTGTATATTTTTTTGTTGTAAAATCTGTTCAAGACAAGTATTTTTCAATAGATATAAGAATTGTGACAAATTTCAACAATTTTTATTTAAAAAAATATGATTTTTTTTCATTACAATTACTTAATTATTTTCAAATTTGTGTAGAATCTATCGAAGACACATATTTTCAAATTGATAATTAACAAAAACTCATTTTTCTTAAATGATATTTAATTAACTATATCATAAATTCTGATACAATATAATTAATAATAATAATGTTTCAAGAAGTTTTTGATATGATTTTGAAACAATGATTTAAAAAAAAAACCTGTGTACAAATAAATTGGTGTTAATAATTCAATAGGTGAATTATTTTCAAAACCGGATTTTAAATGAACATTTTAATGATGAATGTAAATGATTTTTTTTTTCAAACATAAGAAACTAATGAATTTATTCGATATGGAGATAAATTATGGTTTATTTTTGACATAAAATCATAAGTTTTGTTTATCAAAATTTTATAAGAAATAGCATTATTCATTATTAAATTAATGAACTAGTTTGTCAAAACTATGTAGAAACTAGCCAAAACTTCAAAAAATTCAATAAGTTTCTTTTTATATCGAATCAATCAATTTTTACAAATATTTTTAATTTTAGCTCAGATATATGTTTTTTTCTCAAATTAGAAAATGATAATTAACATAAACTCAACGATGAGGTGAATTTATGTATTTTTTTAATTAGAAAATGAACTTTTAAAGTAATTAAGATAAATATGCACATTTTTTGTTGTAAAATCTGTTTAAGACAAGTATTTTTCAATAGATACAAGAATTGTGTAAAAATTTGAACAATTTTTATATAAAAAAAAATTTCATACAATTACTTAATTATTTTCACATTTATATAGAATCTATCGAAGACACATATTTTCAAATTGATAATTAACAAAAACTCATTTTTTTTTAATGATATTTAATTAACTATATCATAAATTCTGATACAATATAATTAATAATAATAATGTTTCAAGAAGTTTTTGATATGATTTTGAAAAAATGATTTAAAAAAACTGCGTACAAATAAATTGGTGTTAATAATTTAATAGATGAATTATTTTCAAAACCGGATTGTAAACGAAAAGCAGTTGAATGAAAAACCAATTTCCATTCAATTGTTTCCCCCCCATTCGCTTTCTATACGAATGCGCGTATATGTGTGTACATGTATGAATGCATTTACGTTGTGATTCATAAATAATCCCCCCATTCGGAATGGAAACGCCGGTGCTTTCAATCGAAGGGATGAGCGGGGGGTGGTAATTGCGCAAACATCGTCGCCCTCTCTCCAACAACAACAACCCCATCTTGTAATCCCCGTTAATACGCAACTAATAAATTAATAATTGATATTCCACGTGGGCTCGCGTTTTGCTCGCAACAAAAACGCACATCAAAAAAAAAACTACCACCACCACCCTATTGTTATTAACGTTAATGGTTGCGGCACACCTTCGATTAGCCAGACAAGTCCCGCAGCGACAAAAATTTTCATACTCATAACGAATAATCCGTAATAGTATTACAAAAAAAAGAAATAAAAGACAACAAGAAATACGTATAGAAAATTAAATAAAATAAGGGTTGGATTGGGACGGGGTGGTTTAGAGAAACGTTAAAGAATTAGTTACATGCAGTTTCTGTTGATGGTAATTTTTTTTTAATAACCCTTCTTCGTCGAACACAAACCAACCCTTGTGTCGTGTGTTTTTTTTTTCTCTCCTCTCTCTCGTCTTCTTCGTCATCGGGACGCGCGAGGGTCCCAGATAATACGCAGATAACGAGAGAACGCTTTGAACACAAAAAAAAAAGGAGGACATTTAAAAAAAAAGTTAATTTAATTAGCAGTTATTGGTGTAAGTCTCTTGTTCCGACCCCCTCTTTGTTTAATCGCTCCAACCCCCCGAGTAATTACGGCATCACAAAAAAAAAGAAAAGGGGAAACAAAAAAGAAATGCGTATTATACGTACAATAATTGGAGAAGGAAGTCTGTCTTGTTATTTATTAATTTGTATTCTTTCTTTCTTTTTTTAATTATCAGAGTCGTCGTTGCAAGATGGTAAAATTTATCGGCGAACGGAATGCGTGCATGTGTTGGAAGGGGGGGTTTATGTAATACAGCAAACAACCCTTTTCGGTGTTAAGCACCGTATTGTTAATTTCGGGGGTTGGTGGAGAGAGGTCATAATTTTTGGGGGTCCCGTGCGTCGATTCTATACGTTGTTGTGTAACGTCGTCGCCCTCGTGTTAATGTTGTATTAATGAACAACAAGAATTTCATTAAAGATTGTTTGTATATCAACGTGTCCACTAAATTACGTACGCCGCCCGCCCGATATACATACACACATATATATAAAGGGGGTTGCTGCGCCCTTTCTGCCGATTGCCTGAAGATTCATCTCGTTCTGCTCACACCGCAAACCTAATTGGATTTTGAATATTCACAAACGAGAAGCGTTATTCTCTAGTTCTCTTTTTTTTTAATTCAATTGTTTTCATTGCAACCCTGATTGTATTTTGAATATTAACAAAATTTTAACTTTTGAAAGTTTAATATTTTTTTTTCACATTTTCAATTTATTAAAAACCCATAGAAAACTCGCCAGATCTCAGTTTTAAGAAAATCCTATTCACTTTCTTTCCTCTTTCTACAGCTAGATGTCAGTAGGTTGGAAAGGTGAGACATTCAGTTTCTAGCTGAGTGGTCGATCATGTAATTATCTTAAAGTGTTGTTGTGAAATTCACGAAATACTGAAAAAATCGGTAAAATCGTCTATTCCCTGTTAAGTAACGAACATTATGTAACTAATGTTTCATAAAAAGTTGCGTAAGGGTTGCGTCCATCTTACGCAATTATGAAATGCAACAAAAGTTTATTGGTTTTCGAGTTATTAACGAAAATCGATTTTTAAGTAAATCCTATTCACTTTTTTTTTTCCAATTTCTGTAGCTCTTAGCAGGCGACTCCGCGACAGTAGGAAGATATATGTAGGCTTGTTGGAAAGGCGAGATACTCAGCTTTCATATGATGTAATTTGCTTAAGGGGTTGTCGAGAATTTCACGACTGAAAAAAATTACGTAAATATTATTTCATAAAAAGTTGCGTAATGGTGTCATATCATGATTGCGTAAGATGGGCACGCAATCATGAAATGCAATAAAAGTTAAAGTAATTAAGAAAAAACGTGAAAACTCAGCGAAACAGCGATTTTTAAGAAAATCCTATTTAACTTTTATTCCAATTTCTACAGTATAGAGATAACGTCAATTTATCAAAAACTCATGGAAATATTTTCAATTTATTAAAATAATAATTAATGAAAATAAAGTTTTTTAATTGAATAAGATGAAAACATAACATATACATTTCATTTGGTTTTATCACAATTCTATTTAGAATATTAACAAAAATTTAACAACTTTTCCAGATTTTAAAAAAAAATTGATTTTGTTCATATTGTTACAAAAATCCTGTCCATTTTCAGTTTAATTTATTTACTCTTAATGAATACATTGTACATAAAATTAAGTCCGTACAAAGAAATAATTATGTGAATTTTTGTTTATATTTTATCGAAAAAATTTAAGTTAGTTGTAAGAAAACTTAATTATTTTAATGAAAAATCATTGTATTTATAAAAAAAAAAATTACGTGAACTTTTCATGACACAACTCATGAATCTTCAATAAATTTTAGTTATTAATGAAAAGTTTGATTACGTTCATCTTATAAATTATTAATGGAAAATCTTGTATTTTTTTTGAAAATATACATTAGAAATGTACTAACAATAAAAATTAATTATATGAACTTTTTATGACACAATTTTATTTATCTTTAGTTATTAATGAAAAGTTTGATTATGTTCATCTTACACATTATTAATGGAAAAAATCTTGTAATTTGTCCATAGTTTGAAAACATTTCTGTTGCATCTAGTGAAGTTTATTTATGTATTTGTTAGTTTCCATTTATTTAACAATGCTTATAAAAAAATATATCGTAGTATTGCTCTTAATTAATAGATTTTAATTAAAATTGTGTCTATACAAAAAAAGAATCAAATCCAATGAAGAAATAATTTTAATTAAATGAACTTTTGTAGCTCGTGACAATGTTTTACTACCATTTTGATTGGTGGATCGTCAATTTCGCCGTCACTTATAAATTCATGTATCAAATGATTGGATGTTGAAGGGGAGGAGAGAACAAAAAAAATGCTCATCTGGAGGTGGTGATGTAATAAGTATTCGGATAGAGTCGAGTAAAATCTTTATGAGTTCATTTCGAATACGAGCATCACCGAAAACAACAACAAAAAAAAAACACAGAATAAATAGACAGCGCGTTTTAATTTTGTTCTCGTATTCAGTTGTTGTTTTTTTTTTGTGAAGGGAGACACCGAAATTTATAGTCGACAATAGAGATCCGAAAAATTAAAAGCTATATATCCCTTTTTGATAACCCTTGTTATTATATTGTTTTTTTTTGTTATATGATTGTGTATGTGAACGCGCACCTCTCGCGGTTTAATTGTGTTTTGTAGAAAAATCTAATAAAACGATGGCAGAGGATGCGGCGACGTCAATTAACCCCCCCTCGTCCGTCCTTTCACATGCACATAAAAAGGCCATTCATTAGGAAATTTGAATAACGAGCGGGTTTCGATGTTTCCATAATTGAAAGGACGAGAAAAGAGGATCGATCACGCAATGAAATGTTCGCGTTGTCCTTGTTACAAAACTCTGGTACACACACTAAACACTATCTCATCCATATCCCTATTATACCTATGTTGTTGCTTCGTGTTCTAGTATGAAGTGTATCCGCGCGCCGCACCTATGCGAACCCTTCAGCGTTACAAATGACACCGTGTGTCGATGTAATGACTTCATGAAAATTAATCACCCCCTCGTTTGTATCCCGACAATCTATTAAATGGATTAAAATCGCGCCCGCCGGAATTTTTATATTTATGCCCCAACGTTCGATCACTCGCAATTCCTTTGTTGTTTTTTTTTCTTCTCTCTCATCTTACTTCACTTGTTTTTTTTTTTGTAAGGGGGGTTGGAAAGACGGAGAGAGTAGAAAATATATATAACTTAATTTTAATGTGGGGGGGCTCCAAGATATATAAAACCGCGCAGATTGCGGCTGTAAATCAGCTTCCATTTTTTTTATGTGCCATTTACCGCTATTAATCGGTACCAACCGATGCGGAGAAGATAATTGCTTTTTTTTCTTCCTCCTTCTCTTTCTTCCTCCTCTTGCATATCCTTCGCGTGTGTTTAATGGCATGCCTTTAAAAGCGGATCCGTCGATGTACGTTTTTTTTTCGAATTAATCCTTGTGTTTTTTTTTCTTCTTATGTTAACTAATTACACTTTAATATAAATTACCATCAAGGAATGATTCATTCCTAATATTATTCAATTCTTCGTCTAACGCTGTTGATTTACGTTGTGATCTTGTATAGAAATTTATTCAAAAATTACAGTTTTTCAAAGAAAATATGATAATTTTTGTAATCATTGTGACGTAATTGTTGCGTTTTTGTATCCAAATAAGGTGAATTTTCTCTCAAATTTTAATTACTTCTTTATCAAAAATTATAAATATATCAAATAGAACTTAATAATAAATGAACAAACAGCAATACAATACACTTGTAGATTACTTGCCAAGTAACGTGTAGTATTCACAATATGTGTCTTTTTCATCATCTTTAAGATATTTTTTTTAATGACTTTTGTGACGTCGTTAGGATAATTAAAGATTTATTAATTAATTCGTTCGAAAGTTGTAAATTCTGCAACCAATCAGCAATTAAATATGAATATAGTGAATAAATTAATTGGTTTAGATTAAATTTAACAAAAAAAAATAGTAAATTTGACGAGTTCAAAGGAATGCGGAAAAAAAACGCAGACGTCTGCTCCAATTCTCGGAAATACGTATAAAATATGAATGAAACTGAATGAATCGTAGTAAAAAGTGATAAAAAAGATGTGTAGAAAATTCCAGTCTCGGGTCTAGACGATAAGTTAAAAACTAATTTATTCTAAATAACAGTATAAAAAAACTGTATACATTAAGTCGATGTCTCGTCTATAAAGCATTCGTTTCCTTTTAAATTCTACACACTAATACCTCGTACAGTGCGGCTTCTATTAGTCCGGTTTGTCCATTTTGATAAGAATTTCAAAATAAAGTAAATTTTCATTTTAAAACATTTTTTTTTACATATAAATTATCGTTTTTTTTACATTATTTATTAGTTTTTCGATTAGTGCGGTTTCCAACAGTGGTGTATCAGTTAGTCCGGTTCGAAAATTTCAAAATAAACTAAATTTTAACTCAGAAAAAGAAGTAAATTTAGTAACAAAATATTTTTATATATAAATGATCGTTTTTTTATGTCCGAATTTACTATAGTCCGGTTCGAAAATTTTAAAATAATGTATATTTTAACTCAGAAAAATAAGTAAATTAAGTAACAAAAATTATTTTTATAAATGATTGTTTTTTATACTTTATTCATTAGTTTTTCCATTAGTGCGGTTTCAATCACCAATTAGTCCGGATAGACTATTCGAAAATTACAAAATAATGTAAATTTTCGTTCTTTTTATATATTATTCATTATTTTTTTCTATTAGTACCGTTTCTAACAGTGGTGTATCAATTAGTCCGGATTTACTAAAGTCTGGTTCGAAAATTTCAATATAATGTAAATTTTAACTCAGAAAAAAAGTAAATTAAGTAACAAAAATTATTTTTATATATGATCGTTTTTTTATACTTTATTCATTAGTTTTTCCATTAGTGCGGTTTCAATCACCAATTAGTCCGGATTCACAATAGTCCGGTTTGAAAATTTTAAAATAATGTAAATTTTAACTCAGAAGAAAAAAGTAAATTAAGTAACAAAAATTATTTTTATAAATGATCGTCCTTTTTATTATTATTAGTTTTTTATGGTTATTATTCATTAGTTTTTTGATTAGTGCGGTTTCTAACAGTGATGTATCAATTAGTCCGGATTTACTATAGTCCGGTTCGAAAATTTGAAAATAAAGTAAATTTTAATTCAGAAGAAAAGTAAATTAATAAAAATCATTATTGTTATATATTGTTCATTAGTTTTTCGATTAGTGCGATTTAAAAGAGTGGTGTAACCAATTAGCCGCACTATGCGAGGTATTACATGTGTACCAGATTTGAAATGTTTGATGGGGTTAACATGTTTCATTCATTACTTAAATTCTCATAAAGGAAATGTTATCGAATGTGTGATAACAATAATATAAAGCAATAGTTAATCGCGTTTCATGTGTGATACATAACATATACTCAAACGCAATGCATCCGGTTTGTCGTTAAACCGATCCGTGGGTCGTTCCGTGTTGTACGTGTGACGTTTTGGGGTTGTAATGCGGTCTCTGACGCACCCCCTTATCTGGTATTGACATCCCATTTGTTACAGCGTTCCATTTGCATTAGCGGTGTCATTTAATAAAATTGCTCCACCGCAGCCGCCGCCAAATCCACCCCCCGACCCAAACGTTTCTCTCACTCTCTCTCTCTTCCATACACTCACACACACACTAATTTATATACATTTTTTCACTGTATTCTTGCTCTCCCCATTTGTATATATGTCTGTTAGTGCGTATTTCGGTCTAGGTTATTATCGGAATCGTGCCGCACCCTTCGAATCATACGTGGAAAAAAAAGTTGTGTATGTGGGTGGAAGGAGCTGCGGTGGTGGCGGAGGAGGAGGAGAAGAAAACGATTATCCTGCATCCACTTTAATAAGAAACGAGACGTTTCTATTTTATTGAAAGCCATTTGATATACGCATTCTATCTCAATTTATTTTGTTCCCGCTCCGCTTATTTTTTTCTTTCTTCCTTTCTCTCAGTTCTTGCATACGAAATGCCAGGGACATTTATATTAAAATTTCATCAAGTTTCCGCATTTCTTTTTTAGTGTTTTGTTTCGAGTTTCTTTTTGTTTCGTTTCGTTACGGTTTTCCAATAATCTGCACTTAACTTTCCTATTAATTCTTATTACTTTTTGTTTAAATAAGTTTGTTTTCTTAGTTTTTCATTAATTTCATTAATTAGCTTCGAAAATGTATTAAAATTAGAAAAAAAAAACGGTGAATCAGAACAGTAATGATATAAAACTTATAAATTTTATGAAATAATTTTACTGTTAAATAGATTTTAACACAAGATTGTCAAACATTTGAAGAAAATGAAAGATTATATGACAATGTTGATTTAGATGTTCCTCATGGCAATGTGCTAGATCTTAAATGTAGCTTTCCTATTAATTCTTATTACTTTTTGTTTCAATAAGTTTGTCTTCTTAGTTTTTCATTAATTAGCTTCGAAAATGTATTAAAATTAAAACAAAAACAAAAAAACGGTGAATCAGAACAGTAATGAAATAAATGATATAAAATTTATAAATTTTATGAAATATTTCTAAGCTTCGAAAAATGGAAGTCTTCACAAATCATCAATTTCCGCAATAACTATAAAAGATCCAATAATGAATGAGTAATCAAATTAAAGCTGAATGTTTGCTTATTCATAATTGTTACTGTTATAGTTATTGAGAAAATTGAAGATTTGTGAAGAGACTTGAGGCTTAAAAAACGTTTTTCAATTTTGACCCTAAATTTGCTTGCCTAATAGCTTCGATTTTCGAAGCTTAGAAAATCGTTTTTTCAACTTTGACAGTAAATTGTAGGAAAACGCCAATAGTTACAAATATAACAGACCACACATTGGAAAGCCCAAACATTCAGCTTTAATTTGATTGCTCATTCATTATTGTATCTTTATAGTTATTGAGAAATTGATGATTTGTGAAGACTTCCATTTTTCGAGCTTAGAAAATCGTTTTTTCAACTTTGACAGTAAATTTAGGAAAACGTCAATAGTTACAAATATGACAGACCACACATTGGAAAGCCCA
>NW_017099396.1:0-13629 GCF_001412225.1 Nicrophorus vespilloides
GCAATTTTTTTACCGCCTCCTCATGTGCAATTTTGAAAGTCTTTGCAACCTTTGACCACCAAAAAGACGACAGATTTTCTTTGGTCTCAAATTGAATACAGTATTGGATGGAAGTTCAAGAATTGCCTCTGCCAAAGCTGGAGGATCTTCTGGTATGTTAGTAATTTCACATTTAATAGGATCTACAACCCAATTCACTGTTTGTACATCAAGATCTGAAAAGTAGTGAGAGAACCGCTCTCTGAGTTTGGTAAGATGAAATTAGAAAAATTTCCCTATTACCCAAAAAAAAATTCATTTTTACCCCATTTTGGGTAATTTACCCCGGTTCCCCGACCGCTGGTCTAAAGTAAAGTAATTTACAAGTATTTCGGAAGTATTTACACAAGTATCATTTAGTTACCAATTATCAAACCGACAAATATATATTATATGTATGAAAAAGTAAAATATTTACAAAAGTTACAAAAAACAACAAATTTTAGTAAATCTTAAATTTATATTAATTTATATAAACATATATTTGGTAAATCGAAATACTTGTATTAGTAATTATAGAATGAAATATTTATTCCTATTTTTTTGTCTCCATTGGTGAAGCAACAAGAGGAAATATATTATTTTTTGTAAATTTTATTAATTACTGTTAATTAAAACATAATTATTTATTTTTTTTTACATCAATTATTTACTTTCAAACTAGTAATACTAGTAAGTAAATATTGAGGAAAAAATATAGAAAAAAATACATATAAATTTTTAAAGTGTGATTATCTTAATAAATAATTTATTGTGATCAAGCTTTTCTGAAAACTTCGAAAAGTTTCCCAAGGAAAATATTCCGAATGACGTAAAATAATACAAATAAATGTAGGTAAATAAATTATTAGTATAAATTGCTATGCAATCGCAATAAGCTTATACGACTCTCGAAGTTGCACCTAAATTACGTTTTGTTTGTTCCCATACTCGTAGAATATTTAATTCAGTATAAAAATACGTTGCAATATATGACTGTTAGCTAAAAGATCAGAAGATGTCGGCTCAAGAATACACGCCTGCAATGCGTATACTGCTCAGATACATGAATATAAATCTGATGAATCCTCTTCAGTACAACTTCAAGATTAAAGTTCTCAGCACATTGAGCGTCATCTTTTTAATGGTGTACGTTATCTGGTATACGATTGGTTTCGTTTCTGGTTGGGTCGACATCAATTCAATAGCAGATGGAAGCTTGATACCAACAGGATTTGTGGTCGTGATCTCCAAATAATAACTAGCAATTAAACTTGTATTAATAGTATTTATTGCAGGCATTTGTAAAGGGAGCCACCTTCGTTTATTATAGAAGTAATTTCAATCGTGCTATGATGTTATTGAATGATTTTTGGAAACCCAGTCAATTTCCGAAGCACGAAAAAGCTTTGTTGAAGATACATCGAAAGGCTTACATAGCTGTAGTCTTTTTCGCTGTTTTTGCTAACCTTCTATCGATGCCAACAATGTTCTCTTTCGATACAAAAATTAGAGAGTTACCAATAAAGATTTATCCTATTTGCGATTTGGAAAAGTCGCCTTGCTACGAACTACTTATTGCTTACTTACTTTTCTACTGCTATTATCAATACGTTCCAGTCCACGTATACTTTGATGCATTCTTCATAGTTGCAATATCTTACATGTATGTAGGTATTGAGTGTATTAAAATCAGCCTAGACGAGTTGGATGTGGAAAATTCGACGGAAAACGAAGTTTTGGAGAAACTTGGTAAAATAATCGATCAACACAATCTAGTTTTACAGTAAATTAAGAAAAATAATTTATAATACATCAAGAAAGTAAATATTAACTTTTAGGTTTATGAAAGAAATAAGAATGGCCTATCAACTTCCTCTATTGGTTATTTTCTTGTTAACTGCAGCTACAGAAACCGTTTGTTTATACATGTTGACACTAGATGGGTAACCCAAAAGTTTTTAAAACCACAATAAAAAAATAACTCTTTTTTTTCAGAATGCCTCCAGATATGGATCATATTGTTGTATTCGGCTCTATGCTAATAATATTCATGATTGAATTAATGAATTACTCTTTTTCAGCTACAATAATCGCTGTGCAGGTTAATATTAATATTTACAAATGTAATTTAATATTTTTTTTTGATAAAATAAATGTTCAATTTTAGATGGATAGTGTTCAAACTCATATTTACAACGTTGATTGGTATAGCAAGACGTGCGGGAAAATCAGAAAGGATTTGACTTTTATGATGGTACGATCACAGATTGATGAAAGCTTTACCTTGGGAAATATGACTAAATTAAATTTGGAGACATTCGTAGTGGTAAAACGTTATAATTGAATATTTTTTTTACGATTTAAGCTATGTTTTTTTAGGCTCTAAGAAACATATTTTCTTTCTACACTTTATTGAGCGAAACAAGCACCAAAGAAACAATCAATTAAAGCAACAGTTAATAAATTTAATTAGAAACGCAATAGAATTTAGATGATCGGTTGACGAAGGTAATCCAATCAAAACAATGTACGTTAACCAACTAACGAATTACTGTCTTGTACTGTAAGATATTCGTTATACGTATATGTATTTTTTGTTCGAAAATAAAAATCTTTCACGAAATTGTACGTTGTCCGATTTGTACGTAGTTCGAACTGTCCGATTTTCAACTTAATATTTTACTTCAGTACATTTATAATACTATTAATTATTAGAATAAACACACTACGCAGAGCAGAAAGACCATTTCTTTTGAAGAAATCGAAAAATTATCTAGTAAAGTTTCATTGTTAGCAATAAATATTTACCAAGACTTTAACAATAGCTTAATTATTATTTTGTTAATGATGGAAAAAAAATATTATTTCTAAAATTTATCCTTAAACTCAATCGAAATTATAGAAAAAAACTTAGTTTCTACAATTTCGTACTTCCAAAAATGAAGTAAAACAACATGGAATGTATTTTCTAGTAGTGATTGGAAGTGAATCTTAGTGAAAATTTTGTTATGTAATACGAGGAGTCTAACAAAAGTTCGCTAAGTAGGCGTTAATTCCTTTGTTTCTAAAATGCAAAAGTTGTTTATAAATTTGATAAAATCTAACGATATTTCATGTTATATTTGAAGAAGGTAAGAATGGTTAGGAGAAAATGCAAGAAAACTCAAGCTTATGCAAATTTTCCAGGAATGCCAAAATGCATATTGAATGAATGCATAAATCCTTATAACTATTTGCAAGTGGTTTCAAAGATTTCAGACCGGACATTTTTCTGTGGAGGACGAACCTACTAAGGGTTGCCTGAAATCTTCGATCGATGATAGAAATTTAGCCTTGGTGAAGGCAAATTGACGAAGATCCAAGAATGATACAGGAAATGGTAGTTGATATAAAGCGGTAGAGAGAAATAATTTAAAATAATTTATCTGACGAAGACCATAGGGGCCAGTAGACTTTTGCAGCAGTTGACTTTTAATTTTATAATTATTATTGTATTAATGTTTTATTTTGAATTATTTACTTGAAATAAATATTATTATTCACTCTACACAAATTAAAATAAATACACCCATACCTCGCTATACTGCCGTTCTTTATACAGTATTTCGCTATAACGGCTAAATTAAGGCACATTTTCGATTTACGGCCTAAAATGTTTCGCTATAACGGCAAAATAGTTTTTTGAAATAAAAATATTAAATTTTGAAATGAAATAAAAGATAAAATGCATGATAAACCATGTTCCAAATTGAACAAATTTTGAACCGATCCCATTGAATTTATATGAATTTGTATTAGAATAATTGATTCCTTATACGTATAAAGGCCGTAAAGCGAGGTATTGTAACTAAATGATTATGAACACAGATACAAAAAAAAAATGGTTAACACTAATTCATAATCTTTATAGATTTTTGTTGAAAATAAAGTTAAATTTAATGTAAATAGTTTAAGTTTAATTATTAATAATCCAATTTTTTTTACTATATAACAACTTTTAAACAAGTTTGACGACTAGAAAGTGAATTTTAACTAATAATAATAAGAAAATATTGAAAAAAAAATTAATATACAAATAAATACTATTAAAATATATTTATAAAAGAATGATTATTTGGATAAATAATTTATTACGATCAAGTTATTCTCAAACCTTAACAAACTTCTCAGAAAAATGTCCAAATGACAGAAATCAAACAAATAAATGTAGATAAATAAATTATTACTTTAAATTTCTATACAATCGCTATAAATTTAAACAATTGTTCGAAGTAGCAACCAAATTATGTTTTATTTGTTCCTATATTCGTAGAATATAATAAAAAAATACATCGGTATACTATCACTAAACGATCATATTTCGACTCATGATTGCATACTTGAAATGCTTGTAATTCTCAAATACATGGATTTAAACCTAATGAATACTCTTCACAACAATTACAAAATGAAAATTCTCAACACATTATGCATCTTCTATTTAATATTTAGTTTAATTATTATTAACCGAAAAATATTAATAAATAACATTTTTTAAACTAAACTTTAAAAAAAATAAAACAGATAGTTGACAAAGTGATTACAAAATAACGCTACAAAGAAAATTATATTTCTTTTCGCATAACTTTAGATGTATGATTCTCTCAATAAATAATTAAATTGTGATCAAGTTATTCTCAAAACTTGGCAAAAATATTAAATGATACAAATTATTGTAGTTAAATAAATTATTGGTTTAAATTGCTATGCAATCGTTATAAATTTATGCGATTTTCGAAGTTACACCGAAATTACAATTTGTTTGTTCCCATACTCGTAGAATATTTAATTCGGTATAAAGATACGTTGCAATACGTAATTGCCACTTACACGATCAAAAGATGTCGACTCAAGAATACATACCCGCAATACGTTTCATTCTAAAATTCATGAATTTAAATCTAATGAATCCTCTACGATACAACTACAAGATTAAAGTTCTTAACATATTATGGATCTTCTCTATAGTGCTTTATATTTGTTGGTATGCGATTGGTTTCATTACTAGTTGGGTCGACATCAATTCAATATCTAATGGAATCTTCATACCAACAGGAATTGTGGTATGAATCATGATTACTAATCAAATGTTTATTAATTGTAATGACTGCAGGCTTTGATGAAAGGAACCACCTTCATTTATTATAGGAGTAATTTCAAGAATGCTCTGATGTTATTGAAAGATTTTTGGAAACCCAGTCAATTTCCGAAGCATGAGAGAGCGTTGTTGAAGGTACATCGAAAGGCGTATATAGCTGTAGTCTGTTTTGCTATTTCTGCTAACATTCTATCACTACCAACAATGTTTGCCGAACCAGGGGTCAGAGAGTTACCATTAAAGATTTATCCTATTTGCGATTTGGAAAATCCGCCTTGCTACGAACTACTTTATGCTTACTTACTTTTTTATTGCTATTACCAATACATTCCAGTCCATGCATACTTTGATGGATTCTTCATAGCAACAATATCTTACATGTATGTAGGTATTGAGTGTATTAAAATCAGCCTAGACGAATTGGATGTGGAAAATTCGACGGAAAACGAAATTTTGGAGAGACTCGGCGAAATAATCGATCAACACAATCTAGTTTTAAGGTAAATTATGAAAAATAATGTATTATACCTCAAGAAAGTGTATATTAATTTTTAGGTTTGTGAAAGAAATTAGAATTGCTTATCAGCTTCCTCTATTGGGTATTTTCATGTTAACTGTAACTACAGAAATCGTCCTTTTGTATATGTTTACATTAGATGGGTAACCAAAAAATGTTAAAACTACAATAAAAAAATAACTCGATTTTCTTTAGAATGCCTCCAGATATGGATCATATAATGAGATTCGCCACTCTGCTATTCATATTCATGATTGAATTGATGCTTTATTCTATTCCAGCTTCAATAATTGCTGAACAGGTTAATATTTACAAATATAATTTAATAAATTATAAAATAATAATTGAAGCGTCAATTTTCTATTTTAGATGGATAGCGTTCAAACTCATATTTACAACGTTAATTGGTATAGCAAGACGTGCGGGAAAATCAGAAGGAATTTGACATTTATGATGGTACGTGCACAGATGGATGAGAGCTTTACTTTGGGGAATATGACTAAATTGAATTTGGAGACTTTCGCAGCAGTAAAACATTATAATTATTTTATTTTAAGATATATCAACTATTTGTTTTAGGCTCTACGAAGTATATTTTCGTTCTACACTTTATTAAGCAAAACAAGCCAGAAAAAGAACTTCACTGAAAGCAACAGTTTTTAACCTTAAGCAATTATCTTACTTAGAAAAGCAGTAGAATTTAGACGGTACATTGGACATAATCTGATCAAAACAATGTTCGTTCAAAGAACATAGATTTATTATCTCATATTGTAAGCTACTTTGTTATCTGAACATGTATTTTTTTTGTCCGTACTTGGATTTGTCCGTTTTTTTTTGAGGAAATTTGTGTCATTCGTAACCCGTTTTTTTACAACTAGAAAATGAAGAATGAGCTATAGAAAATAAGTTGTAAAAATCCTTTTTCTCTATTTTTTCTTGTAAAAATTCGAAAACCGTTTTTGTAGAAAAGTTGAGATTCGAAAACTGGTTTTTTTTTAATGTCGGCTTTTGTATAAATCCAAGTACATAGAAATCTTTTGTGAAAATATTTCCTCTATATATGTTTTTCTTTGTAACATTGATAATTTTATTAATTATTACAAAATTCACTCTACACGAATTCAAAATAAATATCATAATTACACTAATTGTTTATGAACACAGATGCAAAAAAAAATAGTTTACCTTATAATATGTACACTATTTCATAATCTTTATACATTATAAAAAGTTTTTGTTAAAATTATAAAATAATGTTAAAGTAAATCCAAAGCAAACTGAGTATTTAATGAAATCAATTTGAGTTTCATTTAAACAAGTAGATAACAAAATAAAACTTAATTAAAAAAAAAAGTTGTAAAATTATAAACTATTATTTTCTCAATAATAATTTATTGTGATCTAGTTATTATTCTGACAAGTTGACAAAAAAGTGAAAAAGTCCAAATGATGGAAATAATACAAATTAGTGCAGATAAATAAATTATTAGTTTAAATAGCTATGCAATCGTTATAAATTTATGCGATTTTCGAAGTTGCATCTAAATTACGTTTCGTTTGTTCCCATACTCGTAGAATATTTA
Organism: Nicrophorus vespilloides; assembly: GCF_001412225.1. Taxonomy (NCBI): domain Eukaryota; kingdom Metazoa; phylum Arthropoda; class Insecta; order Coleoptera; family Silphidae; genus Nicrophorus; species Nicrophorus vespilloides. The sequence continues at coordinate 7,262 of NW_017099396.1, forward strand.
ATTCGGTATAAAGATACGTTGCAATACGTAATTGTCACTTATATGATCGCAAGATGTCGACTCAAGAATACATACCTTCAGTAAGTTTCCTTCTAAAATTCATGAATTTTAACATGATGAATCCTCTACGGTACAACTATAAGATTAAAGTTCTCAACATATTGTGGATCATCTCTGTAGTGCTTTATATTTTTTGGTATATGATTGGTGTCGGTACTAATTGGGTCGACCTCAATTCAATAGCAGATGGAATCTTCATACCAATAAGTATTGTGGTATGAATCATGATTATTAATCAAACGTTTATTAATTCTAATGACTTCAGGCTTTGATGAAAGGAACCACCTTCATTTATTATAGGAGTAATTTTAAGAATGCTCTGATGTTATTGAAAGATTTTTGGAAACCCAGTCAATTTCCGAAGCATGAAAGAGCGTTATTGAAGATATATCGAAAGTCGTACATAGTTGTAGTCTGTTTTGTTATTTTTGCTAACATTACATCAATACCAACAATGTTCACCCAACCAACAGTTAGAGAGTTACCATTAAACGTTTATATTCTTTGCGATTTGTCAAAACCTCCATGCTACGAAATAATGTATGTTTACTTACTTTTTTACGTCTTTTGCCAACACCTACCAGTCTTTGCATACTTTGATGGATTTTTCATTGCAACAATATCTTACATGTATGTAGGTATTGAGTGTATTAAAATCAGCCTAGACGAGTTGGATGTGGAAAATTCGACGGAAAACGAAATTTTGGAGAGACTAGGCGAAATAATCGATCAACACAATCTAGTTTTAAGGTAAATTACGAAAAATAATGTATTATACCTCAAGAAAGTAAATATTAATTTTTAGGTTTGTGAAAGAAATTAGAATTGCCTATCAGCTTCCTCTATTGGGTATTTTCATGTTAACTGTAACTACAGAAATCGTCCTTTTGTATATGTTTACATTAGATGGGTAATCAAAAAAATGTTTAAACTATAATAAAATAATAACTCAATTTTCTTTAGAATGCCTCCAGATATGGATCATATAATGAGATTCGCCACTCTGCTATTCATATTCATGGTTGAATTGATGATTTATTCTATTCCAGCTTCAATAATTGCTGAACAGGTTAATATTTACAAATATTATTATAATAATTATAAAACTAATATTTATTCCAACAATATTGAAATACAATATAAAACTTTTATACAAGACTAATTATAAAATAAAAATTCAAGCGTATATTTTCTATTTTAGATGGATAGTGTTCAAACTCATATTTACAACATTAATTGGTATAGCAAAACGTGCGGGAAAATCAGAAGGAATTTGACATTTATGATGGTACGTGCACAGATGGATGAGAGCTTTACTTTAGGGAATATGACTAAATTGAATTTGGAGACTTTCGCAGCGGTAAAACTTCATAATTATTTCATTTTAAGATATATCAGCTATTTGTTTTAGGCTCTACGAAGTATATTTTCATACTACACTTTATTAAGCCAAACAAGCCAGAAAAAACAATGCAATTAAAACAAGAATTTTTAACCTTAAGCAACTAATTTACTTAGAAAAGCAATAGAATTTAGATGGTACACTGGACAATCGCTCGACAAACATAATCCGATGAAAATAATGTTCGTTCACAGAATATAGATTTATTATCTCATATTGTAAGCTATTTCGTAATTCGAACATGTATTCTTTTGTCTGAACTAGGATTTGTCTGTTCTGTTTTTGAGGAAATTTGTGTCATTGAAAAACTAAAAAATGAAGAATCCTTGTAAGCAATAGAAAATAAGTTATAAAAATCCTTTTTCTCTATTTTTTTTTGTGAAAATTCGAAATCAGGTTTTGTAGAAAAGTTGAGATTTTAAAACCGGTTTTTATATAAATCCTAGTACATGCAAATCTTTTGTGAAAATATTTGTTATCCGTTTAACAATTTTCATCTATATATTTTTCTTTGTTATATTGATAATTTTATTAATTATTAGAATAATCACTCTGCACGTAAACAAAATAAATATCATAATTACACTAATTGTTTATAAACACAGATGCAAAAAAAAGATATATCTTAAAATATATACACTATTTCATAATCTTTTAGATTATAAAAACTTTGTGTAGAAATTATAAAATAAAGTTAAAGTAAACTGAGTATTTAATGCAATCAATTTGAGTTTTATTTAAACAAGTAGATATTGAAATAAAAACTAATTAAAAAAAAAATAGTTGTAAATTTATAAAGTATGATTTTCTCAATAAATAATTTATTGTGAACAAGTTATTATTCTCAAAACTTGGCAAAAAAGCGAAAAAGTCAAGATGATAGAAATAATACAAATTAGTGCAAATAAATATATTAGTAGTTTAAATTGCTATGCAATCGTTATAAATTTATGCGATTTTCGTAGTTGCACCTAAATTACGTTTCGTTTGTTCCCATACTCGTAGAATATTTAATTCGGTATAAAGATACGTTTCAATACGTAATTGTCACTTATACGATCGCAAGATGTCGACTCAAGAATACATACCTGCAATACGTTTCCTTCTAAAATTAATGAACTTACACTTGATGAATCCTCTACGATATAACTACAAGATTAAAGTTCTCAACATATTATGGATCTTCTATGTAGTGCTTTATATTTGTTGGTATGTGATTGGTTTCATTACTAGTTGGGTCGACATCAATTCAATATCTAATGGAATCTTCATACCAATAAGTATTGTGGTATGAATCATGATTAGTAATCAAACGTTTATTAATTCTAATGACTTCAGGCTTTGATGAAAGGAATTACCTTCATTTATTATAGGAGTAATTTTAAGAGTGCTCTGATGTTATTGAAAGATTTTTGGAAACCCAGTCAATTTCCGAAGCACGAAAGAGCGTTATTGAAGATATATCGAAAGGTGTACATAGCTTTAGTCTGTTATACGGTTTGTACTATCATTATATCATTACCAACACTGTTTGCCAAACCAAAAGTCAGAGAGTTACCAATAAAGATTTATCCTATTTGCGATTTGGAAAAGCCGCCTTGCTACGAACTACTTTATGCTTACTTACTTTTTTACGTCTATTACCAATACATTCCAGTCCATATATACTTTGATGGATTTTTCATAGCAACAATATCGTATATGTACGTAGGTATTGAGTGTATTAAAATTAGCCTAAGCGAATTGGATGTGGAAAATTCGACGGAAAACAAAATTTTGGAGAGACTAGGCGAAATAATCGATCAACACAATCTAGTTTTAAGGTAAATTACGAAAAATAATATATTTTATCTCAAGAAATAAATATTAATTTGTAGGTTTGTGAAAGAAATTAGAATTGCTTTTCAGCTTCCTCTATTGGGTATTTTCATGTTAACTGTAGCTACAGAAATCGTCGTTTTGCATATGTTTACATTAGATGGGTAACCAAAAAAATGTTAGAACTACAATAAAAAAATAACTCAATTTTATTTAGAATGCCTCCAGATATGGATCATATAATGAGATTCGCCACTCTGCTATTCATATTCATGGTTGAATTGATGCTTTATTCTATTCCAGCTTCAATAATTGCTGAACAGGTTAATATTTACAAATATAATTTAATAAATTAATTTTATAATAATTATAAAACTAGTATTTAATACAAAATAAAACTTTTATACAAGAATAATTATAAAATAAAAATTCAAGCGTAAATTTTCTATTTTAGATGTATAGTGTTCAAACTCATATTTACAACGTTAATTGGTATAGCAAGACGTGCGGGAAAATCAGAAGGAATTTGACATTTATGATGGTACGTGCACAGATGGATGAGAGCTTTACTTTGGGGAATATGACTAAACTGAATTTGGAGACTTTCGCAGCGGTAAAATTTTACAATTATTTTATTTTAAGATATATCAGCTATTTGTTTTAGGCTCTACGAAGTATATTTTCATTCTATACTTTATTAAGCAAAACAAGCCAGAAAAAGAACTTCAATTAAAGCAACAGTTTTTAACCTTAAACAATTATCTTACTTAGAAAAGCAGTAGAATTTAGACGGTACACTGGACATAATCCGATCAAAAGAATATAGATTTATTATCTCATATTGTAAGCTACTTTGTTATCCGAACATGTATTTTTATTGTCAATACTTGGATTTGTCTGTTTTTTTTTTTTGAGGAAATTTGTGTCATTCGTAACCAGTTTTTTTACAACTAAAAAACGAAAAATCCGTGTGAGCTATAGAAATTAAGTTGTAAAAATCCTTTTTTCTCTATTTTTTCTTGTGAAAATTCGAAAACCGATTTTGTTGAAAAGTTGAAATTCGAAAACCGGTTTTTTTAAAAAGTCGGATTTTATATAAATCCTAGTACATACAAATCTTTTGTGAAACTATTTGTTGTCCGTTAAACAATTTTATATTTGTAACAATGTTACAAAGAAAAAAAATTCTTTGTAACATTGGTAATTTTATTAATTATTAGAATATTCACTCTACACAAATTCAGAATAAATACACTAATTGCTTATAAACACAGATGCAAAAAATAGATGTATTTTAAAATATCTTAATCTTTATACATTATAAAAACATATTGTTGAGAATATATAATAAAGTTAAAGTTAATCTATTGTTAGTTTTAGTAAATAGCATCTTTTAAACAAGTTTAACGACGAGAAAATGAATTGTAACAATGATATTGAAATAAAACTTAATTTAAAAAATATACTTGTTAATTTATAAAGTATTATTTCCTCAATAAATAATTTATTGTGATGAAGTATTTCTCAACACTTAGCAAAATTTTCTGAGGATAAAGTCCAAATGACGGAAATAATACAAATTAGTGTAGATAAATAAATGATTAGTTGAAATTGCTATGCAATCGTTACAAATTTATACGATTTTCGAAGTTGCACCTAAATTACGTTTTCTTTGTTCCTTTACTCGTAGAATATTTGATTCGGTATAAAATTACGATGCAAAACGTAACTACCACTCAAACGATCAGAAGATGTCGACTCAAGAATACATGCCTGCAATACGTGTAATTCTCAAATATATGAATTTAAACCTGATGAATCCTCTTCGATACAACTATAAGATTAAAGTACTCAACATATTATGGATCTTCTCCTTAGTGTTATTTCTTTGCTGGTATGTGATTGGTTTCATTACAAGTTGGGTCGACATCAATTCAATATCAAATGGAAACTTTATACCAACAGGAATTGTGGTAGTGGTCTCCAAATTATGATAAGTAATTAAATGTTTATTAATTGTAATAATTGCAGACTTTCATAAAGGGAGCCACCTTCATTTATTATAGGAGTAATTTTAACAGTGCTCTGATGTTATTGAAAGATTTTTGGAAACCCAGTCAATTTGCGAAGCACGAAAGAGCGTTGTTGAAGATTCATCGAAAGGCTTACATAGCTGTAGTCTTTTTTGCTGTTTTTGCTAACATTCTATCAATGCCAGTAATGTTCGCCTTCGTTTTCAATCCAGAAGTCAGAGAGTTATCATTGAAGATTTACCCTATTTGCGATTTGGAAAAGACGCCTTGCTTCGAACTACTTAATGCCTACTTACTTTTCTACTGCTTTTACCAATTAGTTCCAGTCAATGTATACTTTGATGGATTCTTTATAGCTACAATAGGTTACATGTACGTAGGTGTTGAATGTATTAAAATCAGCCTAGACGAGTTGGATGTGGAAACTTCGACGAACAACGAAATTTTAGAGAGACTAAACGAAATAATCGATCAACACAATCTAGTTTTAAGGTCAATTAATAAATATAATGTATTATACCTCACATATTCAATTTTAGGTTTATGAAAGAAATTAGAGTTGCGTACCAGCTTCCTCTATTGGCTATTTTCTTGTTAACTTCAGCTTCAGAAACCGTCATTTTGTATATGTTGACAGCAGAAGGGTAACCAAGAAGTTGTTAAAATATTAATAACAAAAATAACTCAATTTTCTTCAGAATACCTCCAGATATGGATCATATACTTATGTTCGGCTCTGTGTTAGTGGTATTCATGTTTGAATTAATGATTTATTCTATTCCAGCTTCAATAATTGCTGAACAGGTTAATATTTACAAATATTATAAAAAAAAACCTATTCTATAATAGTAATAATAATAATATTTATTGCAACAATATTAAAATACAAAATAAGTACTTTATACTATAAAATAATTATTCAAGGATACATTTTATATTTAAGATGGATAGCGTTCAAACTCGTATTTACAACGTTAATTGGTATAGCAAGACGTGCGGGAAAATCAGAAGGAATTTGACATTTATGATGGTACGTTCACAGATGGATGAGAGCT
>NW_017099396.1:13639-21111 GCF_001412225.1 Nicrophorus vespilloides
TTCGTTCTACACTTTATTAAGCAAAACAAGCGAGAAAAAAAACTTCAAATAAAGCTACAGCTTTTAACCTTAAGTAAACTTAATTTTAAAAAATAGTAGAATTTAGATGATCCATTGGCGAACATAACCCGATGAAAATAATGTTCGTTATCCGATTTGAACGTAATCCGAACTGTTCGGATTTTCCACATTATTTAGTGGAACCTCGCTTAATGGGCATTTCGCTTAACAAACAAAATAAATTGTAAGAAAAATGACTCCAAAATAGAATTAATTATCGTATATTACATTACATGGAAAAAATTTAAATTTTTGGAACGGATTATGCTCGTTAAGCGAAGTTCAACTGTATTCTACTTTAGTAGATATAAAATTTTATTAATTATTATAAATATTCACTCAACACAAATTCAAAATATAAATTATTAAATAAAAATAATAATTAAACTTAGTTGTATATGCAACAAATATTTTACATATCATATAGCACTTTATAAATTATAGAAACTTTTTGTTGAAAATATTAAATAGTTAGCATAAATCTACTAAAGTAAACTGAGTATTTGAAGTAATTAGTTTCAGTTTAATTATCATTAACCCAAACTTTTAATGTACTAAAACAAGTTTAACGATCAGAGAGTGAATGAAAACAAAAATGTAAGTATAAATGAGATGTCTATTAAATATAATTAAACTTTTTATTATATTATATAAATCATTCTATTCTATTTTTTATATTTAGAAAACATTTTAAAAGCAAATATGATAATCTATGCTTTTAGAATTAATATCAAAGTAAGATTAGGTAGGATTTGCTCAAACAGGTTTATATCATTTTTGAATGTAAATTGTTGCCAAATGTATGTAATCATTATGTAATTTAATATTGAAATCTGTTTTATAATCTTTGTCTTTTGATTAATTAGCTGTTAATCTTAATCTATGATTAATTATAATAGATTAAGAATTAGTCTAAATCTTTATGAGTGTATTTAATCAATTATTTGTTATATAATAAAAGAAATAAAGGATATACAAATTTAAGTAGAGTTAAGATTATGAAATTTTCAATAGTAAATTTAGTACGACTAAAACTATACAAATAAAATAAAGTAGTAATAATTTGCATAGACCGGATAATTGGTTCCACTTGAAACCGGACAAATCGATGAACTAAATATAAACCGCACAAAAAAGACTGTATATATTTTTTTTTAAAATTATTTTTATGTTGCTGAATTAATTTTTCAAACCGCATTGATCAAAACCGCCCTATACGAGGTATTTCTATAGTTTTTTCTGAGATTAAGAATTATATGTTAAAATTTTGCTAATAAAAAAAAACAAAAATTTCGTGATAACATTTCCAAATTATTATTATTATCTATAATTACTTTAAAAGAAATTAGTTAAAATTGAAAATTGAAAGTATTGATTACAATTTCAACAGACGGTGAAGCCAATAAAATAAGGGAATTGAAGTTATAGTAAATGACAGAGTATTAAGTATACTTCATGGAAACAGGCCTCGCGTTGTGGTTTTCCAGACGTAAATTAACGAAATAATATCTCGTTTCCTCTGTTCCGTTCATTCGAGAAACCTTTTGGAGCAGTTAATTACTTCCCTCCAGTAATTATAAAAGTAAATTGCACTGCATTAGCTTTGCATAAACGCGTTTAAGCTTTATGCGTTTTTGTACAAACGCCTCTTCGGCTTCCACTCCTTCATCTCGTCCTACTTCTACATAGGCAAGAAGGAAACTTGGTGTGGGGGTAGGAAGCAAAGAGTGTTAAATGTTTAAGATAAATTATACACAATTCGAGTACGCTTCTCTTCTTCATCTTCTTCCTTTTACCGCTCCGCCATCTCGAGCTTATTTACTCATTCTAATTGCAGCCCAAGAACAAATTAAAATACTCCTACCGTTTCTTTCTCTGTTAAATACACGCAGAGAGAAAAGGAAAATGTGAGTGAGATACACACCCTTTCGGTACACAAGACTCGGAATACATTTTGAAGTTTAATTCCCATTTTTCGTCGGTATTTTATTACCCAATTTCGTCACGCCCGAATAATATTTATCAAAGGGGTTCGGCTACGTCGCAGTAAAAAAAAGAAGAAGTAAATACATTTGCGGTACACGCAGCCCCCTCGTCGGAAATAAATGTTACAAATTTTGTATTATTTATTTTATTTTTTGTGTGTGTGTTTTTTCTTGCTGCTTGTTGTTGTTTAATTAATAAATTGTCTTCTTTTAAGTAATTTACGCAACACGTGGCTGTAACATCCATTTGCACAAGTTTAATTAACTTCAGCGATGTCTTGTTTATCTCGAATTATCATCACTTTCTGCATTAAATATTCAATTTTGTTCTCATGATTTATTTAATCATTAAATGGAAGATTGAAAACTTTTATAGATTAATTTTTAATATATTGAATTAGATGTTAATCTTAATTAGATATTTCGAAATTAATCCATTTTTGCCCAAACTTCAACACAAGAAAAACGGATACTTCACTATCTATCAGACCCTTTACGGTCAGAGTTTTCATCAAGTGCAGAGTATATGTCTTATGGTTATATAATAAAATTCTATAAATTCAATAATTACTAGTGTACCTGCTTGTGTACAGTGAGCATTAATTATTTATATATAATGTATATAATTCAATTATGTTATATTAAAACATAGTTCTTAGTAAGTAATTTTAATGTTAAGGTAATTATTATTATCGGAAGAATCAACTGTAAATTTATCTATTATTTCCACAATATATAAATCTGAAATAGGTTAGTCATATTTTAAATACAAAAATCAGCTAAATTTTTACAAATTTCAATCTAATGTAAGAAATAACGTCAATTTTGTTAAGTAATTTTTATGTTAAGGTAATTATTATTATCGGAAGAATAAACTGTAAATTTATCTATTATTTCCACAACATATAAATCATCAACATAAAATAGGTTAGCCATATTTTAAATACAAAAATCAGCTAATTTTTTACAAATTTCAATCAAATGTAAGAAATAACTCGAATAATACGACTTTGTATTACTTTTATGTTCGTTCGTTAAAGAAGGTTTCTTTTATGGAATTTCGTTATCCAAATAATAAATTTTAGATTATCTGAAAATCAATTTAAACAAGTATCCGCACTATACGTGATATGTGAGCGTCTATAACATTAACCCCGACAACCGAAATACCGTCAATTGAAATCCCGACTGTATCAAAATCTCGACGTTCGAAACCCCGACTGTTTCAAAATCCTGACAACCATAATCCCGACTGTATCAAAATAACCGACAACCATAATACCGACAATCATAATCCCGACTTTATCAAAAATTTCTACAATAACATTTGCTATATTTGCTTTATAATAAACCTTAACAATATGAAATAATCTCAAATACTATTAGATTATTAATTGTTGTTATTTATTATTAATAACAATTTAAAAGTACTACGCTCCGGAATAATTTAAAAATGTTATTGTAGAAATTTTCTATATAGTCGGGATTTTGATAAAATCAGGATTTTGATATATTCGGGATTTGGAACGTCGGGATTTTGATTGACGGGATTTCGGTTGTCGGGCTTTTAATTGCCACCATATATAACTCAATTACTCCTAATATTAAATTATTTATGTATATTTAATCCTTATAAATTATTATATTTATTGATAACAAATATCAAAACATGAACTAAAATTATGAATATATTAATCAATGATTATAAAATGAATACTTTTTGAGTAATTTTATATAAAAATAAAAAAAATGGTTAATTTTATAGAAATAATTGATCTTTATTTTACTATCTAATTGTAGATTTTGCATTCAAACTGTAACGCGTTGATTGAATTTCTGCTCAAAATCATCGGCTTCAGGTTGTCGGTTTTCAATTAACGGAAATAACGGGATTATCGCAAAGGCCTTTGATTTCAGATTGATTTGATGTGGCTTCAAAATGATGGAGCTTGTCCTGATGTGGCATAATACCAAAAAAAAAAATCAAAAAAATCTCGCATCGTCGAAGCGCGTCGACCAGAATATTAATTAGAAGTCCAGCATCAACCCAAAATTATGCCCATCCATATATTTCAACAGGTGCGAAATCGATTCTAGGTGAAAAGGTTTCCAATTTTATCGGGGTGGACCCTATTTTAAACACGGATTTTCCATTATCCCCGTTGCAATCATTTTTTTTCTCTCTCCTTCCTTTTATTTTTGTTCTCTCACCATTCAACCATTCATCGCCGAGTTGCGCTGTGATTAATTCGCAGGGGTTGGTAATAAGAATGAGGAGAATACGTCATTAATGGTAGAGCGGATGGTTTTGTGTTTGCAATTTGAACGATGACAAAATTTGCTTTTTATTATTACTTTTTGCATGTGGTTTCGTGTCGCGGGTTTTTTTTTTTTAATTAGTATTCTTTTGTGTGCAGCAGCTAATTAAGATTAACAGCGATGTATGCATGTTCGGGAGATGCTGGAAAATATGTGCAGAATGAAGGATGAAACATGCATAAATAGTGAGATGAGAGGGAAAGACAAGTATATTTTTTTTTTAAATAAAACATGGAGCATTTTCTGTTTATTCTACTTGGTAATCTAGGCGAGGTATTAGTTATAATGTAGCATGCGTAATTAAAATATGCGCTAATTTAGATATACAATGTCTCCCTATGTCCATTACTCTAATAAAGCTACACAGTGTGTTTTAATAATACATGAGACCCGCATGCAACTGGTTTACGACTTCAATTAATAACAATTTACTCATCCGAACGAATATCAAACATTATGTAATGTACTAAAAATACATAAAAAATGCTTCTTTATTTTCATCATAGTTGAAAGCTCTAACTATGATGAAAATAAACAATTGAAAACATGGAAATGAATACTTTACGAAATCTTACTATTCCAGTTATTGCACAAATTAAGCTAATTTTTGCTAATCCGAAAATTATTAGTTGAGTACTCATAATTTCAATAAGTGAAACCTCCTGAAACCTATGAATACAGAAGTAAAATAATATTTGAAAACATGAGAATTAGTACTTTATAAATGTAATAAAGAATTGCAAATATGATGTTTAGTACTTTACAAAACCGTACTATTCGAGTTATTTGATTGAAATATAAGTAAATTAAGCTATTTTTTATATTTAAAAGATGACTAATTTATTTTAGATTCAAATATTGATAAAAATAGTAGAAATATTATATAAAATTATGTCTCATGTCTCAGATAATCCGAAAATTATTATTTTAATACTAAATTTATATTAATGAAACTTTCTTAATCCAATGAATGTTAAGTTATAAAGAATTGAAAACATCATAATTAGTACTTTACAAAACCGTACTATTCGAGTTATTGCTAATAATTGAGATACATTTATACAATACTCAATTTCCATAAGTAAAACTTTCTTAAACGTATGAATATAGAAGTAATAAAGAATTGAAAACATCATAATTAGTCGTTACAAAACTTGAGATACATTTATACAATACTCAATTTCTATAAGTAAAACTTTCTTAACGTATGAATATAGAAGTAATAAAGAATTGAAAACATCATAATTAGTACGTTACAAAATTGAGATACATTTATACAATACTCAATTTCCATAAGTAAAACTTTCTTAAACGTATGAATATAGAAGTAATAAAGAATTGAAAACATCATAATTAGTACTTTACAAAACCGTACTATTCGAGTTATTGCTAATAATTGAGATACATTTATACAATACTCAATTTCCATAAGTAAAACTTTCTTAAACGTATGAATATAGAAGTAATAAAGAATTGAAAACATCATAATTAGTACTTTACAAAACCGTACTATCGAGTTATTGCTAATAATTGAAATACATTAATACAATACTCAATTTCCTTAAGTAAACTTTCCTAAATGTATGAATATAGAAGTAATAAAGAATTAAAACATCATAATTAGTACTTTACAAAACCGTACTATTCGAGTTATTGCTCATAATTGAGATACATTTATACAATACTCAATTTTCATAAGTAAAATTTTCTTAAACGTATGAATACAGAAGTAATAAAAAATTGAAAACATCATAATTAGTACTTTACAAAACCGTACTATTCGAGTTATTGCTATTAATTGAGATACATTTATAAAATACTCAATTTTCATAAGTAAAACCTTCTTAAACGTATGAATATAGAAGTAATAAAGAATTGAAAACATAATAATTAATATTTTACAAAAGTGAACTATCAGAGTTATTGCTAATATTTGATTGAAATTTGTACAATATACAATTTCCATAAGTAAAAACTTTTGAAAAGTATGAATATAAAAGTAATAAAGAATTTAATACATGATAATTATTACTTTGCAAAAACCGTACTGTTCGAGTAATTGTTGATATTTGATTTAAATTAAACACAAATTGATGGGATTTTATATTTAAAAAGGAATTAGATTCATTCACTAATCGAGTTCATTCTTAAAGTTGCTTACATTCTGTAATAATTGAATAGTTTTCATATTTAAAATGTGACTAATTTGATATAGCTGCAACAATAAAAACTAAATAATTGATCAAAGCTTCTAACCTGTCAACAGAAAGGTATTTGCTACACGGCTTATGCGGAAGAAATAAAATCATGAATTTAAATGCGCGAAAGTCCTATTATATATATTTTTTCTCTGCAATTGTTGCGAATTCCCGCATGAATAATTCATAAAAAAAAACTTTACCAATGAAATATTACGAGCGTTGATTGATGTAAGTGCATTTGATACTGTTCCATAAATGTTTCATAGGCGAGGGTGAAATAAGTGCGTTTAAAGTCGTACGGGTTTTGATGTTTTTGCTGTATACATATTTTTCTGTTTCTATACGTGTCTCAATGACGGTGTCTGAGCCGGGGTTCTGCAGTGAAGCTATTAATCATAAAGTCGTGAGAATTGCAGAAATCATCAATCAATGTGTGAATGCGGAATGCTAGAACATTCATAAATTTTCATTCAGCATTTTACCGCATTTTCTCACAGAAGACGAAGACAACTGTGTATTCCAGAAGGCTTTCCGAAACGAAATAATGTTAGTAATGTTAGTTCTTTGGCCCACATCAATTCCTTACGAAAATGTTTATATAAGTGAAAAAGCAAAAGTTTCCTGCAAAGCGTGCACGTTTTTCTATTTGTTTTTCGTCCTCCTTCGAATTTATGAGTCCAGTTATGAGGACGTCTCATATAAAACACATAGAAAAGTTTATCATAAGACTTCCTGAAAGGAATGCTTATAAGTTTCTTTTTCATACGAACTCGTATCTCGTTATCAATGATCCGTGAATATTTCATACCAAATCACACAAAAATAGACCTTTTCTTTTGTAATTTACATCTAATTTATTACATAAAACAATCAATAACTTGATAATAAATAATAGTGTTACAAAAGA
>NW_017099396.1:21116-23578 GCF_001412225.1 Nicrophorus vespilloides
AATTTGCAGAAATTTTCCTTGTATTGGCAAATTTTATTATTCTACTATATAATTAATAAGTTTTCTACCTTTTTAACTGAATGCATTTAGTGTAAAAAAATATGTTTGCTTCAATTTTCTTGATAATTTCAACGTAATTTATTAGAAGAATTAAATGTTGAATGCATCGCAGCAAAAGCACTATTAAAGTTTCACAAGGATTAATATTTCAGTGGATAAAATCAAGCGTGTAGCGATCGCAAAGTTTCAGAGTGAACTGAAAACTTTTAAGTTCCTCTCTTCTTCTATTGTTTTTTCCTTCTTTCATCCCCTGTCATCAACACGTACCTGCACGGCGCTGAGTGCTTGCAAAGTGTAGTGTAAGGATAACGTTGAACAAAGATATGGATTATGTTATCATCATCATTATAATTGAATGGGTAGGTAGGTTTATAACAAGGTCAAACGCGCAGAAAAAAAAGGGCATGCAATGCCCTAATGTGAAAATAATCAGACAATCAATTAGAAAACACAATGATTTACGACCCTTCAAGTTGCGAAGCATGCAACTCCAATTATGAACTTTTTTTTTATGTCCACCAGACTCGATATAAATAACTCATCTATTGTTTAAATTCAATGCTGTATACATTTTATTTCTTTTTAGTAAAAATTTATTACTTTTTTTTTGTAGTTCATTGATTGAATAATTTAAAAACATACAGAATTTTTAACTAACATATGTATTGAAATATAACCCTTTTGTTCAATGTTTGATTCATGACATACAAATTTTCACAAAAGAAAACAATAGAAAAATAATACGCTTTATAAAAATACTAAAAAAATATAGTTTGAAAAAGTTTTTTTTTTAATTTTATATATATTTTTATGCACGTTTTTTTTAATAATAATATAACTCAATATTTTTATACAATCAATTTCATATTTTTTTTAAACTTTATTTGAGAATTTTCATTATACAACTAACAAAAATCTTTAATTAATTTGTCAGATTAACACAATGAAAAGTTTGTAAAAAAATTAATAATTATTACATGTTTTTGTATTGATATTTAAATAAAAAAAAGCTAAATAATTAAAAATTTGTAGAAAAAGAATGAAATTAAAAAAAAAAAACCTTTTTGTCTTTTTATTTTGTAAAATTCATAAATATTTCAATGTTTAATGATTATTTTAGTCATTATTCAAACAAGAAAAATTAGAGCTTCAATTAGTAATTTGTAACTTTAGTTTTCATGAAAAATAAACTGAAATTTTATATGTAAATTAATAAAGTTAAAATTCATAAATGTGAAAAATTAGTACCTGAATTAGTATTAAAACTGGTAACAAAAACTGAACCGGAACAAATAACTATGGGTGTTTTTCCGGTAGAGTTTAATTAGCAGAAGCTGATGATACACGAAAAGGGAGTGCCTTGAAATCAATAAATATAAAACGAATCTCCGCTCCGTCCAAACTACACATAAAAAATCAATTGATTTCTGTAGTAAACCTAATTCGAATTTAATAATTTTCATAATTTTTATGAATAATACAATTTAGACTTTTTAAAGAAATACATGTTTTGAATTTTTTCTAAAAAGAACATATTATTTTCATTGTAAACATTGGAAATAACGAAATTAAGTACATGTGTCTATTAATTAATCTATTAAGATTGATATTTCAATATCTAGAGTCTAGATTTTATTAGCAAGGAATACAAGGTTTTATTTCCAATTCGCTATCGAACAATATGAGATGAGATATATCACTATTAGTTGGATTCATCTATATTTTAATTATGTTCACACAAGATGCGATACCTATTTGTCAGTGACAGACTATATGATATTTAGTTCGTTTTATACCGAAATATTAAATTGGAGGTTTCGTATCCACATCAAATCAGTTCATGTAAAATGTTATTAATTGTTTAATCTCCAAAAGGTTATTTCCATAATTTTCTTTGACGGTGACACTTTTCTGAGAAATGATAGAAAATTACACGTTATAAATTATTTTATTGCTTTTTTAGAATGTTGCATTCCATTAATGTTTTTCAGGTAGCAAAATCTTTCTATTATTGCATGGTTGTAAAGTATCTTAATATAATTGATATTTAATTATTCGTTTTTCAGAATCTCCCACCAACTAGATCTAAACTTTACCTATAAATAAGCTGCAAACAAGTACAGAGTTAAATCAGTTCGGTGTGCATCAGTGAAAGTTTCAGTGCTTCAAGTTGTATCATTATCGAGTAACGATGATCCAATAGCTCTTGAAATTCAATCGACATCTTAATTAACTTCTGGCAACTTCAATGTCAAATTTGTAAAACAAAGTATGTATCTCTTTGCATTCATTTCTAATATTTCTTATATCGGTCATTGCACTGTGTATGATAGTTCCATCATCTGCATAAGTAACACCAAGGAGTTTACTCCATTTTAACATGGTTTTTACATTATCCTTAT
>NW_017099397.1:0-2848 GCF_001412225.1 Nicrophorus vespilloides
AATCCTTATTCCGATAATAAAAATTGACATTTAGAAATAGGAAAGAAGGTAAGTTTTATAAGAAACTACAAGAAACTACAAGAAAATAAAAGATTTAAGAATGTTTAAAGACGCAAATATAGAATGTAGATGTTTTTTGAAAAGTAAGGAATTACTATGATTTTATATATAGAAATCTATAAGATATAGCAGACAAATAAGACATGTTAAAGTTCATAGTTGTTTATAGAAAATCAAGAGTTTTATAGGGCAAAAATATATGAAAAATACAAGGAAAAGTAAAAGGATTCTTATGATTTCATACATAGAAATATATAAAAAAATGGTATAATGGTAAAGTTTACAGATGTTTTTAGGAATGATTTAAAAACATCTATAAGAAAATAGAAAAAAATAAAATATTGTAAAATTGTCTATGGTTTAAATTTATAAAATTGCGAGAAAGAGAAACATAATAATAATGATAAAATTCATAGTGGTTTTTAGGAAGGTTATGAATTACTATGAATTCAGTTTTAAAACATAGAAATCTGTAAATATTCCATAGTCCATATTGGTTTTATTATCGTCTTATAAATTAAGACTTTGTTTTCTGCTGCGATGGATGAGTATCTACCCATCAGCCAATGCAATTTTTGTACCGTAAGTCCCTGCTGTTTTCTTGTTCTCGTAATATGCTTTTTCCAGGTGAGACGACGATCCAGATGCATGCCAAGATACTTAGCATCGTCAGCCTGTGGTAGGGCACTGTGAACAAGTTTGTCGACGCATTGTGTACGTTACATGCACCGACTTAGTTTCATTAGCCCTAATTCTTCACTTTCTGAACCAATGTTCTATACTATTCAGACTTCTTTGGAGAAACTCCAGGCCGTATTTCGGTTTTGGTGGGATGCTAGAACAACGGCGTCATCAGCAAATGTGGCTATAGTGACGTGCTAAGGACTTGGTAAATCAGCCGTGAATATAAAATAAAGTAAGGGTCCAGACAAACTTTCCTGCGGGACACCAGAGAGGATTGGGCGTAGTGAGGTCACTTCGTCCTTGTGCTTGACCTGGAAGTGCCTCCCAGTCAAGTACGATTTGAATATGACGTAATATTCATGTGGGAGACACTTTTTAATTTTATTCAGGCGAGTTTTATCATCCGGATGGTGGGTGCTTTGTCAAATCTTCCTCAGCCTTCGTTTCTCTTTTACGAGGTTACGTACGTTTGCTGGACCCTTGTAGCTGGTTCGAATGAATAATGGTGAAGGTGTAGAGCTCCATGCAGCTGCTTGCATGGATCGGATCCCTGTCAGTTGGCCAGTAGGTTGGTTTACCGGCAGATAAATGCGTGAGGTTTCGCGATTGTATAGCTTTCAGTAGCTCTCGACCTTTTGTTGTTGTAAGCCTGGAGCCCCACATGGTATGCTTCGCATTGTAGTCTCCAGCAGCTATGAAGCGACTACCCAGAATGTCAAAGAACTCGACAAATTGCTCAAGTTTGTTATGTTTCGGTGGGCAGTATATTGAAGATATGGCAATTGCACCTCTCCCATCCTCTATAACGACGCTTGTTGCCTGCAAGTGCTCTTTCTGAAAGTTCGGCAATAGGTAGTGCTTAATGCTGCTTCTTATTATCAGGGCCGTTCTTGCATGTGCAGTACCATCAGGATGATCCGTTGCATATAAGGTATAATTTGGGATGATGACATGGCTTTTATTGGTGAATCAAGTTTCAGAAACCAAAATGACATCCTAGTTATGGGTTTTTATAAACCATATGAGCTATTGTATATGCTGTGTCAAGCCATTGGCGTTCCAGGCTATTATTTTCAGTTGTTGATAAATCATTTCAGCTTCTTGACAAGTTCAGTGATGAGAGCAAACATAGTGTCCAACCGTCCCATGAGTTGAAACATCATATCATATAGCTTTTCTGATTGGTTGGATGCGGATGGCTGTACATCATGTACGGGTATAGCTTCGACTTGGTTTTTCGCTGCTTGGGCATATGATTTCCTTGCTGTCGTTGGGTTAGCGGGTGTAGTTGCTGGAGTTAACGGAATTTGTTGTTGTTTGGGTCTAGGTGAGGGAAATGTCCGCTCTTTGATCTCCTTGTAAACCGTACAACCTTTATAGTTCGCTGGGTGGTTGCCGTCGCACAGTACAAATTTTGCTGGTGTCTCTGGTGATTTGCTTCACTCAGCTGAAAAATGCTTTTGCCCTCATTTCACGCAGCGCGGTTGCTTGGAACAGTAGTTTTTTGTGTGTCCATAGCATTGGCACCGAAGGCACTGCGATACTTGATTAGTTTATTGATATTGTCCACGTCTGGGATGAAAAACGGCGGTGGCTTTGGTGTGATTTTAGGTTTTTTAGTAATATTTGGTGTGACTTTCGGCTGGGACTCTTCCGAGGCGTTTGGCAGACTAGCTAAAACAGAGTACGGGTTATTTACCAGTAGTCCCGTTGTTCTTCTGTTGTTTTTGTCATTCGAGTATCAATGGCCGACCAGTGAACACAGCCAAGATGCCCGTCAACAAAAATTTAGTATCCGAGGTGAAGAGATCCGATCGTTTGAAGAGATCCCGCAGTGCAGGTGCGCCTAAGAAAGCCGGACCATCCACGTCCACCAAGTCCTCCGCATCAAAGAGTACGCTTCCAGCCGTAACCGCCTCGCCTCGCAGTCCAAACATAACCTCAAAAGACTCATCCCCACGCTTAACAAATAGACAAGGTAGGCGCACTGCAATTTCACCGACTCCGTCCCCCGTTTCTTCAGATCCGTCTCCCGGTTCTCCTACCCCGACACCCGTTCCACTTGCCCCGTCACGCGATTCTCCAGCTCCTAGATCACCGCGTT
>NW_017099398.1:0-9931 GCF_001412225.1 Nicrophorus vespilloides
ATATATATATATATTTCGTAATAATATTGAAAATTTAGAAACTTAACTAAATTTATATTTCACTGAATATATAAATCTTAAATATTTAAGAAACATTAAAAGAAAAGTAATTTCCTGCTTTGTGTAGAAATTAATATTATTAATATCTCTCATGTATTATTTAATTATTATAATATAATTTTGTATAAATTACAATTGCAAAATTATATTGCAGGTCTAATAAATAACCAAGATCTTACGTATGAAAGTGAATTACTGTCATAATTAAAGTGGGGAAATGATATATAAAAATAAATTGTAACGAAAATTAAAAACTGAGCATGGCAAGTTCATTGAAAAGAATTGCATGCAACATTATAAATGATGTATTTCCTTTGTCCGCGTTGCACAATGCCGTTAATAGCTATAATATTTCACCTTGCGGAATTAGGTTTTATATAAAAGAACTGAGATTTTGGAGATTAGTATCAAACAAAGAACGTTCAGATATAGAACATACAATGTTTTCTAAAGTATTATTACATGTACTTCTTATTATAACTAAATAATTTATTAATATTGTTTTCTTTATTATAGATTTTAGCCGTTTCCGCTCTGATAGCTTGCGCTCAAGCAGGTATCTTTGATCTTGGACACCAATCTACATCTTATTCTGATGCTCCAATTGCTCATTATGAAGCTCCGATCCATAACTACAATGTAGTTCCAGCAGCTCGCTACACCACTCCAGTTTACAAGACAGTTCAAAAGAAAGTCTATCCGGATACTTATGCACAGTATTCGTATGGATATGGTGTCCAAGATCCTAGCACCGGTGACTACAAGAACCAACATGAGGAACGCGATGGAGATGTAGTTAGAGGATACTACTCTTTGGTCCAACCTGATGGTGTTACTCGGATTGTCCACTATACGGCCGATGCTCTTCACGGTTTCAGAGCTCATGTTGAATATAAAGGACAGCCAATTGTACAGACTAAAGTCTTTGTTCCAGTCAAGACCCTAGTCCCTCAATACCCTGGTTACCATCATTAAGAAAATACATTGTTAAATTTGATAATATAGTTTTGTAAAGTAAAATATGCAAATAATATATACTATATAATTGTGTTCTTATTTATTTAGTTATTTTTTAAAGAAATATCTACAGTTAAAAAAATAAAACTGATAAAATAAATGATCATCTATTTTCAAATGCAAAATGTATATGATATCATGTACGTGAGGTCTAATAAAAGTTCGCTTAGTTGGCGTTAATACATTTGTTTCTGAAAAAACAAAAGTTGTTTCTCAATTTGTTAAAATTTCATGTCAAATTTTAAGAAGATCAGTAAGAATGGATCAGTAAGAAGGTTGGTAGAAATTCCATCACCAACACAACAAAAAAATGTTTTGCCATTTTCTATGGATTTCGACATCAATTGAAATTTCGAAATGCATATGAAGTGAATGCATCATATCTTATGATCATTTTCAAGTGATTTCGAAGATTCCAAACCGGGCATTTTTCTGTTGAGAACGAATCTCGTGATGGCCGCCGAAATCTTTCACCGACGACGCAAATGTAGCTCTGGTGAAGGCAAAATGTTTCCACAACATAAAAAATCACATTGACGATGATCAGTT
Organism: Nicrophorus vespilloides; assembly: GCF_001412225.1. Classification (NCBI taxonomy): domain Eukaryota; kingdom Metazoa; phylum Arthropoda; class Insecta; order Coleoptera; family Silphidae; genus Nicrophorus; species Nicrophorus vespilloides. Next base: position 1,627 of record NW_017099398.1, read on the forward strand.
TTTTCCTATGCCGTATAGTATTTATTTTTTTATAATCTATTAAGTAAATATTATGGCGGTTGAGATTTGGTTATATCTTCTATTCCACAAATTGTAAGTAGGGCGACTTAACCATGCGTCTATTAGTCGCCCCCACACTGATTTGAAGATGTATTTGTATAGTACTCATTTGTTGTTTAGCGATAGATTTAAATTTCTTCCCAGCATGCTGAATTTTGGACCTAATTGCTTCCAAGTTTTATGTTTCTTCTAAGTGAGACGTTTATGTTGCCAAGATATTTAACAATTCCTTCAGAAATACTACGGCCAACAGCCCTATGGCCAGATATTAAGAAGATTTTTTAAGTTTACTAAATTGTACCGTAATATAAATCTATATTGTCTAATATATTATTATGGTCTATTTGTGACTTGGCACTTTCGTGCCAGTTGCTCTTCTTTGCCGGAGCCCTACCTGGGCCCTAGGGCGTTTATTGTCCGATAGATAGGACTTTTCGTAGAATGTGGGCTGTTCCCAGCAATGCGATCTTCTGCACCTGCTCGACGTTAACTCTACACGGTAGCTCTTCCAGGTACTTCTCGAATCCGATCTTGAGTGTACCGAGAGCTCCAACAACGACCGGAACCACTTTGGTCTTTGTGTTCCACATTCGCGCAATTTCAATTTCTAGATCTTTATATTTGCACCTTTTCTCGATCTCCCTGGCAGCAATATTTGCGTCAGCAGGTACGGAAACGTCGATTAAGGTGCAGCGCTTTTCCCTCTTATTGTTGATGATGATGTCCGGTCGGTTAGCTCCTATGGTCCGATCAGTTATCACAGCCTCATCGTACATTACGACTACATCTTCCCTTTCTACGACCGGGGCAGGCTGGTGATCGTACCAATGATCAGGCACTTGCTGGCCAAGTTCTTTGATTATTGATCAGTGCAGGTAAGTAGCAATCTTGTTGTGACGGTGCGTGTACTCCGTCGGCGCTAGTACTGTGCAGCCAGCAATAATGTGGCTGACAGTTTCGTCATTCTTGTTACATACTCTGCACTTACTGTCAACGTCAAGGCTAATTATCTTCTTCTGATGGTAACGGGTATTCAGTATATTATTATAAATATATCATTTATTTCATAATTAATTATTTATATTTATTAATTCATATAAAAATGTTTACTCATGATTCTTACTAAATACTTGAACACTTTTCATATTATAATTACGCAGAACCTACATTATTCACATTATCTTTATAATAATCATAAACAAAAATGTGCATATTTTCGTGTTCAAATTCAAGAATTTGAATGGTGCTAAGTTATGTAATTATGTTGCGAATACGAAAATGGAATGGAATCATATAAAAGCAGGAGCATTCTCTGGAACAGTATCGAATTGTACCACAAGCATTCAACATGTTCGCTGAGGTAATACATAAATAATATTTAAAAGTGAATTATATTAATTACTAATATTCAATTATGTTATAGATTCTTGCCGTTTCCGCTTTGGTAGCTTGTGCTCAAGCTGGAGTTTTTGAGCTTGGACATGGACAACATGCCACTTCCTACTCATCCATCAACCAACATGTAGCACCAGATGCCCACTACGCCGCCGCCCCAGTTGTTCATTACACCGCCGCTCCAGTTGCTCATTACGCTGCCGCCCCAGTAGCTCACTACGCCACCCCAATTGTTAAAGCCGTCCACCAAGAAGTATATGCTGATACTCATCCACAATATTCCTACAAATATGGAGTCCAAGACGCCCACACCGGTGATGTTAAGAACCAACACGAAGAACGTGACGGAGATGTAGTCAAGGGATACTACACCTTGGTGCAACCTGATGGTGTCACCCGTACCGTACACTACTCCGCTGACTCTCACAATGGTTTCAATGCCAATGTCGAATATAAAGGAGAACCAATTGTACAAAAAGCTGTTGTAGCCAAAACTTTCGTTGCTGCTCCAGTGTACATCGCTTACCATCATTAACCAATTGAACTGATTATCATATAATTTTAAAAAATAAAAACATATAATGCATAGTTTGTTTTACTTTTTAATCATGCACTGACTGAACTATATAAATATTATTATTAGAAATTATTATTATTTATTTAGGTTCAAGTGCTATTGTATGAATATATTTATTACATAGATAATTTAATACGAATTTAATATCATATGTTAATTAAATTTGTTTTTTTGTAATTGTAGAAATATATTAAGAACAACTATATACTTTAAATTCAATAAGTTGTCTCTAAAATATAGTTTTTGTTATTTTTCAAATTATCGATTGATATGAAATAACAAGTTAATATCTTCGATTGAAATTATTCTGGTCTTAGTATGAACTATAATTATACAATGGAACCTCTTAACAATCATTCGTCGTAACGCGAAATACTCGTTAAGCGAACCAAATTTTCCCATATAAATTAATGTAAAATACGTAACATAGTGAAACAAATACTTAAGAAAAATTATGTATAACGTTTATTCAAAGAAAATAATATATACATTGTTAAGGAGCCTGAATCATCTTTTCTTTTTTTCTATCGTAGACTGAACTATCTTGGAATACCAATTCGTTTTGTAGAAAATAAAAAAATAAATAATTAGTTTATTATTTACGATACATATCTATATTTTATTAATTCCCTGTTTTTATTCACATATGGCTATCTTTTTGTAATGGTTTTTAAACTTTGCATAAAAAGAGTCACACATAATATGTCTACTTCTCGTCACTCGTTATGCGAGAAATCGCTTGTTCAGCAAGCTATTTTTGTGAATTAGAGAATTATCTATGAATTTATGATTTTTTTGTCTGTTACAATGAGCATTATTGATAAATTATTAATTTGATATATAATAATAGTCAGAAATGTAACTTATATATAACAATTGAGAAATATATAATACGTTTTTAATAAACATAAACTAAAATTTGCATTTTTTCCTGTTCAAATTTATGAATGTCAATGACGCTAAGTTACGCAATTTTGTTGCGAATACGAAAGTGGAATGGATTCATATAAAAGCAGGAGCATTCTTTCGAACAGTATCGAATTGTATCACAAGCATTCAACATGTTCGCTAAGGTAATACTTAAATAATATTTAAAAGTGAATTATATTAATTACTAATACTTAATTACTAGTATTTAAAAGTGAATTATATTAATTACTAATATTTAATTATATTATAGATTCTTGCCGTTTCCGCTTTGGTAGCTTGTGCTCAAGCTGGAGTTTTTGAGCTTGGACATGGACAACACGCCACTTCCTACTCATCTATCAACCAACATGTAGCACCAGTTGCCCACTACGCCGCCGCCCCAGTTGCTCATTATGCTACCGCCCCAGTTGCTCATTATGCTACCGCCCCAGTTGCTCATTATGCTGCCGCCCCAGTAGCTCACTACGCCGCTCCAGTTGCCCACTACACCGCTCCAGTTGCTCACTACGCCGCCCCAATTGTCAAAGCCGTCCACCAAGAAGTATATGCTGATGCTCATCCACAATATTCCTACGAATACGGAGTCCAAGACGCCCACACCGGTGATGTTAAGAACCAACACGAAGAACGTGACGGAGATGTAGTCAAGGGATACTATACCTTGGTGCAACCTGATGGTGTCACCCGTACCGTACACTACTCCGCTGACTCTCACAATGGTTTCAATGCCAATGTCGAATATAAAGGAGAACCAATTGTACAAAAAGCTGTTGTAGCCAAAACTTTCGTTGCTGCTCCAGTGTACAACGCTTACCATCATTAACCAATTGAACTGATTATCATGTAATTTTAAGAAATAAAAACAAAAATGACGAATAAATTCTATATTTTGTATACCAATATATTTATTACATAAATATTTTTTTATATTAGAGTTGGTGATTTCAGCATTAGAATGTCTGAATAATATTGATGAAATCAAGACATCTGTCGAGAATAACTCGCACTAGAATTAATCATAAACATACACATGATATATACTGAATAAACAAAATATCGATATATGAAAGTTTTAATTTCGAATTTTAGTGAAAAATCGGAATGAATAAGAGTTTTTTTTTAATTGTAATTATTTGGGTAATAAATTTTGAACAACTATAAAATGTTCATAATTCGTAACTCAATTATGAAATATATTATAATTATTTTTTAGCTTATTGAACATTTTATTGAAAGGACTTAAGTAATCAAGATGCAATGACATACTTCAGAGATTTTATGAAAAATATATTATTATAATAAATTTATATTGCAAAGATTTTGTTGCTTTTATAGTAAATAATAAATTATTTATTATATCTAGTAATTTATTACAAATAGAAATGTTATATTCAGATGCTTTAATCCTGTTTTATTTTTCTTGGGTGGTTATGTACCAATTGGTACACTCTGAATTACTTCCCAAATAAATCTCATATTTGAAAAAAAAAATATACGAAAATTTACAGGTTTGTCTTACTTATGTCGATTCCTTCATTAAATTTATTTTTTTATCAAAGAAATTTAATGAAATATATTTATATTAGTATGCAAAAGAAAATTAGATTTCAGTATTTATAAAGTTTTGTTAGTATTAATATTATATATCTACAATATTACATTATTAAACATACATTATAATTAGAATACATGCATATTTATTTATTTAATATACAATAATAGTCAAAATATAAATAAACATGACTTAAAATGTTCGTGTTCAAATTCAATAATTTGTTATTATGTTATGTAATTTAGTTTCGAATACGAAAGTGGAATGGATCACAAGCATTTAACATGTTCGCTAAGGTAATTCGTAAATAATATTTATAATTAAGATATTTGTTTTACTAAAAATAAAGTATATTATACTTGCCGATTCCGCTTTGGTATCTTGTGTACAAATTGGAGTTTTTGAGCTTGGACATGGACAACATGCTACTTCCTACTCATCATCAACCAAGATGTAACGCTTGTTGCTCGCTCATTATTCCGCCGCTCCAGTTGGACATTACGCTGAAGCGAATATGAAATTAAATTCTATATACAAACTTTTATTTAAAATATTAATTATGCAAAATGTAATAGTAATTTGTTAAAACACTAAATAATCTATATACATTATGATAAACAGCATTTTACAATACATTTCTAATTTGCGTGATGTTATGTAACATATTTCTCAAATTTGGAGTGGAAATAATTCATATAACATGCCCCAGCCGTAGTTAAGACCGTCGCCCCAGTAGCTCACTACGCCGCCCCCCTTGCTGCTTACCACACCGCTCCAGTAGCACACTACGCCGCCCCTGTTGCTGCTTACCACCATGTACCAGCTGTTGTCAAGACTGTCGCTCCAGTAGCTCAATATGCCGCCCCAATCGTCAAGTCTATCCACCAAGAACTATACCCAGACACCCACCCAGAATACTCTTACCAATACGGAGTCCAAGATGCCCACACTGGTGATGTCAAGAACCAACACGAAGAACGTGACGGAGATGTTGTCAAGGGATACTACACCTTGGTCCAACCTGATGGCGTCACCCGTACCGTCCACTACACCGCTGACTCTCACAACGGATTCAACGCTGAAGTCGTATACAAAGGAGAACCTATTGTACAGAAAGCCGTAGTAGCCAAGACCATCGTTGCTGCTGCCCCAGTATACAAAGCCTACCACCATTAAGAAAATGTTATTGTTGAAATTATTTATTGAATTATAAAATATATATTTTAAAACTAAAAAATAGTTTTAATTGTAATCACCCCAAACTGACTAAATCATTTTTGTCACGTAAATAAGTAAACAAAATAATTATGTTCAACATAATTGTTATGGAAATTTTAAAATTCTTCTTATATCAAAACACCAAAACTGTAGCAATTTTCAATAATATTTTAATTTAATTTTAATGGTTTGCTTGTTCTATTTTTTTATGTCGTATAATTTTATTCACAATGTATTCATCGTGAACAATGAGTAAATTTAAGATCGCGGTCGACATTAATTGGATAATCTTTCCCGGTGGATAGTTACCATTTGTTGGTTGGCTGTCGTCTTGTAGGTTAACTTCAGTAGTATATTGATGCTGTGCGATTCCACTATTTCCTTTTACTGTGAATTTGCTGCTATCCTTAATACTGTCATTGTCCATCAACTTGGTTGAAGGTCCATATGCTTAAAATTTAAATTTAAAGAAAATATAAATATATAAAATTTACATCTTCACATTTATATCGATCTTAGTGATTTATATTATATTAAGCTTTTTCATTAAGGTTCGCTGTATTGTTCAATATTGTAATAATTAACATATTTTCTTTGCAACACTTACATTTTTATTTGTAATATCAATATAAATTATTGTTATTATTTAAATTGTTTTAATTTGTTCATATTGAACCTCATATTAGATTAATCATTATTATTTATTATTAAAAACAACAATGGTAACAGAATCTAAAATTTGCATTTATTCGTGTTAAACTTGAATAATTTCAATGGTTATAAACTCCTCCATCAACCAATATGTAGCACCTATTGTCCAATACGGCCGCTCCAGTTGCTACTCACTATGTCGCCGCCCTAATTACCCACTACGCCGTCTCACTCGTGATCACCCGCAATATGACTGTGAATACGGTGTTCTAGATGCTCATTCCAGTCATATCAAGAACCAACATGAAATACCCGATGGAGATGTTGTCAAGGAAAGTAGAATACAAAGTGTCGATCGTCTAAAAAGTATCGTCTGTTATATCCAAGACCATCGTTGCTGCTGCCCCATTATATAAAACGTACCACCATTGAAATCAGTACATGCAACAACGTATAATATATTGACAATAATTAAAAACTTAAGATAAATTTTATTAGAAACTTTTCTTTATTGTCTCAAAGACAAAAAAGCTTAATTTGTAAATGAGCGGTTTAGATCAACGTTGTGTTAATTATTTTGAAATCAGCTAATTTATTTATAAAGTTAGACCGAAAAATCGACGGAAGCCCATTGTAATGATACGTGAAAATTATTTCATGCATTTTAGTACAGGAGTCCCTGTATTTACGCGGTACTAATTTTATACGAGGGTTTTTTTAGTCGTAAATTAGAACTATATTTCCAGGGTATTTTTTTATACGCGAAATTAATTTACGCGGTCTTAATATTTTCAGTAATAATTAAGGAAAATGTTGCAGCGAATTTCAGAAAATTTATGAAAACTTTATAGAAGAAAATATTGATAAAAATATCATCCGAATTTTCATGCAACGAAGATGATAAGTTTGTGGCAATTATAAGAAAAGGTATAGTTGAATAAAAATTTAAAAAATGACACAATATTATATTTGATAACTTTTCGACATATTTCATACAGAAGTGGGCAACTGTTGGTGTTTCGAAATGTTACAAAGTAGAGACTTCGTCGCCACATCGTTGTTAGAGTATTCAAAGAGGATATGGTTAATTGTACCTATAGCTCCACACAAACCAAGGCCCGACTCAGATAGTCCCACTCTGTATAGATGAGATGGGGATAAGGAATGCCCAGAACGTATTCTTGAGAGTGTGGAGACTTGACGTTTTTTATAGATACCTAGTTCTGTAAACCATGGGGTGCTCTTCATTGTCCTATGGAGCAATTCAAAGTAAAGCCTTCCTTTGATCTGACTGTCCAAAAGGTATTCTTCCTGCCACTCCATCATGAACTATTTTATGTTCTCAAAGAAGGGAAAATGCGGTACTTTCATATTAATAATAATTAAATACTTGGAAATGCTTTATGAATACAACAAAATTTAAAAAAAATAATTCAAAATTAAGTAAGTCATTTTTATTCAATAGAACAAATGACCAGTCTTTTAGAATACGAATATGTTAATATTATTGAATGCTTGTGATACAATTCGATACTGTACCGAAAGAATGTTCGCGCTTTTATATGAATCCATTCCACTTTCGTATTCGCAACATAATTACATAACTTGAGATTCTTGAATTTCAACTCGAAAAAAATTGTAAATTTAGTTTACTGTTTGTTACAAATATATTATTTATTTCGCAATAATAACTGACTTGTATAATGAATCCTCATATTAGTTTAATGATTGAAACATCCATTTTCCATTAACTATATACATATTTTCACAAATACTGTAAATTCTTTTGTTTGATTTAGCTTTAATGTAATTTAGAAACCGCACACCTACAGAATATATAATTTTGTTTGGTCATGTACCTTATAAATATTATTAATTCAGAATAAATTAATGTATTAAATTGTTTAACAAAATCTTTCGGG
>NW_017099399.1:0-1983 GCF_001412225.1 Nicrophorus vespilloides
TTACACAAAAAAAACATAAATATTCATTAAAAAAACAATAAATGAACCTAGATCTTTCCGCCCGGAAAGCTAAAATATGATAATTTTATCAAAAACGGTATATACTTGAAAAGAAAACAACAGCCATTGGAAGAAAAGAAGGACATTGGATATTACATACATGTGGGATACTTCGGAGAGATTTTTTATAACTATATAGCGGAACCTCGCATATAGCTTAACCAGCAAAATAAATTGTAAGAAAAAAGACTTGCTTAACGAGCGACGTAACGCATAACAAGTAACGATGAGAAAAGAAGTCCCCGATTGCGCGCCTGCTACATCATTTGTAAATCTTGTGAATTTTTGAATATGTTTCACTATACAGTGGAAATTTTGGAACGGATTAAACTCGTTAAGCGAGGTTCCACTGTATTTCGGTGTTGGGAAACAATAAGGAAACCATAATCAAGAATTGGACAACTTATTTATTGAACTGCTAAAGCATAACACATTCTTCAATAATAAAGGCTGTCCTAAAATTAAAGCAAGATTTGAATTAAATAGAAAACACACTTTTTATCACAATCACAAAATCACAATCTGAAGACTAAAAACTGTGTTTTCTATTTAATTCAAATATTGCGTTAATTTTGGGACACCCTTTATAATATATAAACATAAAATAATTAAAAAAAAAAGTATGTAAGAAAAATATAAAAATTACTAAAGATAATGAAAGAATAAAAATGTTATGTCTTCCTTTGATTTCAATGACATTCGCCTCTCCGCGCTGCTTCTCTAGGTGGTGTACAAAGGGCAGTGAAACCAGCAATGCTGGACTGTGTCCTCTTCTTCGCCACAGGCACAATCCGATGACTCTGTTTGCTTGAACCGCTTTCGGTAATGTCCAATTTTGCCATACCCCGTGATCAGTTGTACCGCCTGGTGAGGTAGTTCGACCTTCTTCCTCTGCCATTCCGCAATGGACGGGATAAATTATCTGGTCCAGACACCAGTCTCAGAGCTGCTCCACCTTCTCTTCCAAGCTTCGGTCGAGTCCCGAGAGATTAGCGACTTGAGTGTTCGCATGGAGTTGTTAGCGTAGTTAATGGGAGGGAGACTAGTCGCTTGCATGTCGGATTCATCGGCGCCAGATGCAGATCTAGCCAGTTGGTCTGCCCACTTGTTACCTACATTCCCGAAGTGCGCCTTAATCCAGTAAAACGTTAGCTGGGTCCGTCTCCCTGCTAACTAGCACCCGGGTCTCGTGCTCGAGCTTCGTGAGAACCTCGGTAGGTCGGAGTGCCTCCAAGGCTGCTCTGCTATCGGACAAGATCGAATGGCTCTTGCCCAGCAGATATCCCAGAGCTTCTTTAATAGCGAGCAGTTCTGCCTGGAAGGTGGTACAGAAGTCGGCTAGTTTTAGTTTTTTATGGTGAACGTCCCTGCCACCCCTGTAGACAAACACAACAAATGGATTTCTTTATGGATAGATTTGGAGCAACGGAACGAAAATAATGAGATCTTGATTTTATTCGAATAGTTTGGAATGGGAATTGAGGTTTAATTTTGAGTCTAGAAGAGTTTTTATGTATTTTACAAGGCGAGATAGGATTATGGGATGATTTCCTAAGGTAATAAAAGATAAGAAACAAGGAGTATCATTTTGAATGGGTTTATTTGAATGTTGAACCAGGATAATAATCCGGCGAGGAGGTTTTGTAGGTTGTGGTTCGAGGATTGAAGGATGAAGGCATGGGAAACCATTATGCAAGTTCAGATCGAAGGTTTTGAGATTGGAGTTATACATGTCAGAATATAAGTTATATAAAGAAGGAGACAGATCTGAGACTTGTGGAACACTTTCTTGAAGAATAAATTTCAGAATTTAACTTTAAGGGAATGATTTTGAAGCAAGTTTTTGATTTTATTTCAACAATTTTAATTTTTAGTTGGCGACAATTCAAATATCAAATTTGGCTTTCTTCGATTTCTTTCCGA
>NW_017099400.1:0-2126 GCF_001412225.1 Nicrophorus vespilloides
GTGTTGAACGATCAGTTTGAATGAAATGAAGTTCTAATTCTTTAGTCAAATTTAGTCCTTTTTTCACATCTTGTAAATCGAGATTCATTTTCCTTATTTTCGTTTACCAATGCATTTGAGGTGGATGCATCAATTAATTCTTCCTCATCTAAAGTTTCTTCCTTGAACACTAGTTCTCTTACATCCTGATGGTTTACTGCAAATTCTTCATCGCTTAAACGAGAAGCAACGTTTACTATTTCTTTAACTGGGAGTGAAATTGTAGAATCATCTTGTATTGCTTGAACCATTTGTGGTAAAAGAGGTTTCCAACACGAATTAAGCGTTGATGGGATGCTGTTGAACGAAAACCGCACTGTAAGAGTACCGCGTTATAGGAGAGTTGACTGTATTTGTATGTATAAAAAAGTGTTTCATTTCAGTTCGAAATTGGAAATAAATCCGTCAACCTTAATTAAATTAACGATCACGTTGTTGGTTCGCACGTTGAATGTCAAAGATTCAATCCTAGATCTGTCAAAATCGATTATCTTCGCTATAATCTGAATTCATTGCTTATGGTATGTAGGTTTCTTTCTTGCATTATAAATAAAAAAAACTTGTATATCTATAGAATAAAACCGTTTCGAATAAATCTAAATTGGCGCACCCGTACTACGAATAAGGTATTATTAGATAGGGATCTGCAAAAACACAAAAACGCATTACGCAAGAGCGTACCTACGGCGAGTTGGTGTGTTTGCACAAAGGGTGGTTCCTGTCCCCAACTGGAGTCGGGAGAGAGCGGAAAAGCCTACAAACTAAATGGTCTCTTATGTATGGACCAGTTATTCTCTTTGCAATTCATAGGGTGGAAAGAAAAGGAAAGGAAAGGAGAGCTGGTGACTTGAAAAGACGATAAATATCGTTCCACTTTATCCCTTGGTGACATCACACTCGGAAAAGGGGAAAGAATGGCGTTGCTGCGCGAGGGCGGGTCGCATCGCAAAGAAAAGAGAAAGAAACAGTTATGCTTGGATTAACCCGCAAGATAAAAGGAGATGAATGTCGTCCGAAGAAAACATGAAGCGGAACGAAATGAAACATATTTGATAGGATTACAGCTCTATCTTTGCTCTCCGTGTTGAAAATTTCCCATCGCATCTTTGGAAAATTGCCGCAATTCCAGATGATAATTACGTAATGGGGAAAACGAGAAAGTTTTAGTGCGCGCGCGAAGAGACTCCGGAAGGATTTCTTTGAACTTTGTCCGTTGCGTTGCTCGAATTACAACAAAGAGATGGAACTTTTCACCGAAGTTCTAATTTCCATTAGCGTAGTTATAAAGAAGGAACAATAACAGCAACAACAACAACAAGAAGAGGAGAAACTAAGGGAAACAAAAAATATAATGAAGAAGCGGGAAAGAAAATGAAACGATAAGCATCTGAGAAACGATTTAGGTGAAACAAATTACGCTTCGTTTGGGAAATAGAGTGGAAATGTAAGGCAAACTATTGTTCGAAATGTGTTTCCACACAAGACCTCATTTTGCTGCAAATAGATTCGTAATTACTCTTTTTTTCCCATCGTTTACGCTTCATTAATATCTGCAAAATAAATTGAATAAAAATATATAAATTATACATTTCATTTCTGCTCATTTTCTCACCTTTAAAAGTCATATTTTAACTAAATATTAATCAATTTTACTATTACTATTCATAAAACAAATACTACGATAATTGACTGCAGTCTTTCAGAAAATTTGATTTAATGATGAATGTTATATAAAGAAAATCAATTTCTATTCAATTTCTCAATTTTTACAGAGTAATTCACAACAAATTCAAACGATAGTGATATGAATTTATTTGAGTTTGTGCTTACTCTCTATATTATCTAGTGTATATAACTAATTAATGTCTACCAACAAAATATAAATTAAACACTAGGGTACGAACCTTTGTTAATTATTTTTTTATTTTATTATAATATAAAAAAAGATATATATTTTTCTATTTGTTTTTGTATTACAATAAATATTATTATTACAAGTCGTGTCGTGTTCATTAGTTGAAACAACGAGTAAACTTTTACTGCGAATATAACATTTTTTATGATACATTTTTATTATATAAATAAAC
>NW_017099400.1:2144-3586 GCF_001412225.1 Nicrophorus vespilloides
TTATTATATAAGCGCACGGCGAGAATGTTGAACTTTATCCAAATAAATAAATTAAATTACAATGTATAATAGGAACGGCAATTACGTTACATGAAAGCTATAATGACTAATTTCTAAGTATTATAAATTATTTCATTTAGTAGCGCTGGAGCTCGGGAAAGCCTACGGCGATTTCTCCTGCCGGTTATTCATATAGCCTCCTACTGCACGCGTTCGTTCGTAACCCACGGACCTTGGGAAACGCTCGGCTTCGGAATAATGGAGGTAATATAACAAAAAATAAAATATATTAAAAGTGCCGGCAGCCGACTGTAATTTCCCTCCTCACACACTGTGCGTTTCAATTCCAACGAAAAGAAATAAAAAAATAAAGAGAAAAGAAACGCACAAGTGGAGGAAACGGCAACACGATTAATTGCCGCAATAAAATCTTTATGCTTTTCATCGCAAACATTCGACATGCATTATAACCGTTTTATTCAGTGTTACAATACAAAGTTTCTACAATCAATGTTTCGTTACATCAAAAACTCGTAAAATTTCTAATCTGATTACTTAAAATTATTTCATTTTCCTTTAACATTAATTTCTCTCTTCAAAATACGTTTTGTTAAATAATTAGATTAAGATAATTTGATTGAACAATTGCAAGTAAACGAAATTTAGAGCTAAAAATGTTAAATAATTTGATAGAATTTTAATGAATGAATAGAATTGAATTCGCATACAATACAAGTTTAGTACGAACACAATGGTACTATATAAAGTTAAGCAACTTGGATCGGTGATTTGTAAGTACTCTTGGTTCTCTTTTTATGCGAAAATTTGATTTAGTGATGAATGTTATATAAAGAAAATCAATTTTTATTCAATTTCTCAATTTTTACAGAGTGGTACAAGACTTTACAACAAATTCAAACGATAGTGATATAAATTTATTTGAATTTGTGCTTACTCTCTATATTATATATAGTTTTCTATTTGTTTTTGTATTACAATAAATATTATTAATACACTAGAGTGCGTCGTGTTCCACAAACGCATAAAAATAAATCGCACAAAAAAGGATTAAACACACGTATAAAAATAAAACTCATATAATTCTAAAGAAAAAAAATGTGAAGAAAGATTAACTTTCATAAAAATTTTCTGTATTTTTTTTTTGTAAAATTTTTCCGTATAAATTTAGAAGGAATATGTTAAGATTATATTTTTCTGAAATTTAATAAACTTGTCTATGATTGTTAACGTTTTTATAAAATTATGAATAAACATTTCAGAAAGAAATAAGATAGTAAGAGTAATTATTTTTTCTGAAATTTAATAAACCCTTTTTTATGCGATTTTCGGTATATTGTAACTCATTGATTTAGTTTTATGCGGTTTTAAAAAAATTATGGAACGTATCCTTTAACTTATGTAAGTTTTATGGAACGTATCCT
>NW_017099401.1:0-4022 GCF_001412225.1 Nicrophorus vespilloides
GAAATTAGAAAAATTACCCAAAAAAAATCATTTTTACCCCATTTTGGGTAATTTACCCCGGTTCCCCGACCGCTGCTGTAAACCCTCTTACATGTATACTACAACTCGGATCCTTATCATATTGACTACCCCTATTTTTAAGTAAATCTACTTCAGATTTGATGATTGGAGTGAAATTATTAATACAGTTGTTGTTTAATTACGGTTGAAACAAAAAATAGGGATTTAATTAAGTTTATAATATGAAAATGTAGTATGCATTATACATGATGAGGATATCAGGATGCAGCCGTGATTTTCTGTGTTGTCTAGATTTTGTGTGGTCGGTGCTGGCTGGCTGGGATCAAGGGATCTCCGTGAGCAAAATTAATGCGGTAATTGCGTTTTGCAGATGCTGGGCATCGACAGCGAGTTCTGTTTGGTCGAATCCTTCATAACGGGCGTCGTGGATAATTGGTCGGAGACCCTGAGACCTCACAGGAACAAGTTCACCGTGGTAATTTGCGTCGTGATGTTCCTTTTAGGAGTTCCTATGGTTACACATGTAAGTTTTAAACTCGAAACTTCTGATTCGATTTCCGTGCGTCGTGCTGGATGGAAGAAGTAGGCGGCGGTGGAAGAACAAGAAGAAGCAGAGACGTGCGAGCGGTTTCAGCTCTCTCTCTTTCTCTGTATTCTCAATTTTCGACGTGCCCTCGGAATACTCACAATTTCCCGGGCAATGGCAAAACCCGACCAACCAGAGCAAACAACCGCCCGTCTCTACACCACCCAGCAGACGCCGGGGGTCGTCTTATTAATATGAAGCTTTCCGCTCGTCCCCCCGTTACATTTACTTCTTGACGGAGTTCTTATTTATTTCTTCCTTTTTTTTTTGTTATGCAACTTCCACAAAACATCCTCGTCCCATCCCCCCTTTCGTTCGTTTGGGGGGTTGTAAAACCCGGGACTATATTTTGTTGCGTTTGCCTTTTATTATGAAATATAGCCTAGCTGTAGTCTGCTTTCATTTTCCGCTTTTACTCTCTCGGACTGGATGCGAAAACAAGGGTGGAGAACTAAAATTCTTCTTCCCTCATCTCACGCCTTTATTACACCTAATACCGATACCAAACTTTTAATCAACTATAAATTATGTAATTTAATAAGGAAACGGATAAAAGCAGTATCCTTTTTTTTGTTAAGATTTTTTGAAAAAAAATACTTTTGCAATTTTTATTACATTACATACATTTATTGATCAACTTTGTTAATTATTTATATGAAAACTAGAAATACCGCAAATAGATTCACTGTAAAGGTGACAATTTCGATAAGATCTTATAGGATTATTGAGAAATTACATAAAATTGGAGCTGCGAGTAAATGCTTTATCTTGCTTATAAATAAATATTACATGACAACAGTTTTATCATAACATTCTTTTTTCTATGAAATTATAAATAAAATATACAGTTTTGAAGTTATTCACTCAAATTAAAAATAATTGTTTTGGTAAATTATATAAATGTTGTTTATGTATGTAATAAATAATAAAAATTATACAATATTCGAGCTGAAAACACTGAAAGTATGAATTATATATAAACTGTTTACATTTTAGTAAATGTAATCAAATATTGTGTAAATACATTACGCTAAAGGTGTAGATCAAATATTCAAACTCAATATTTTTGCAGACATGTTCGTGAGTGCTGTAATGGAGAAAGCAAACAGTTTTAGATAAAATTTTCAACTAAAAACGAAAAATAGCAAAAAATTATTTCCAAATTTATTATTTATTAAAAATGTATTATTAGCAATATTTGCCTTTAAAAATTATCTTAATTATCAATTAAGTGCGTAATTAAAAATATAGACAACATCTTAAGAATAGAATAGATAAAAATGATGTCTTAATCTGAAGATTAAATTGACTTAATTTTGTTTATTATTTAATTAATTATTTACGTAATTACGAAAACTGTTATATCTTATTAAAAATTAAGTTTCTGCTTATGTGAAGTAATATTTTCATAAAGTTTTGGTTAAAGAAAACTTGTAATTATTATAGATTATAAAATTCTGTTTAAAAGTTGATAATTTAATCATAGTAAAGTAATAGAAGAATCAAAGTTCACAGACATAATTTGCATGGGAAATGTAGCTTAAACGCAAATCATAAAATTAATCTTAATAGGACATGCATGTCCTATACGTATCCCTTTTACAGCCGCACCTTTAACAACAACAAAAAAGAGAATTATTTTTATGTTTGCTCGAGTAATTTGCGTTTGCATTCGCATTATTTTTTTTTCCAATTTCAATGTTTCTTTTGTACACAAACACACGTTTTATTTTATTGTTTCGTTTTCTGCTTCGTTCATTTGTGTTTTTCCTATTTCGAAGGGTGGCATGTACATTTTCCAACTGATGGACTATTACTCTGCGAGCGGCATGTCCCTGCTGTGGGTCTGCTTCTTCCAGACCGTCGCAATTTCCTGGATATTCGGCGTGGACAAATTGAGCGAGTGCATCGAACAAATGATAGGGGAAAAGCCCAACAAGTTCTGGACTATCTGCTGGAAATACTGCGCCCCATTTGTGATGATAGTAAGAAACCAAAAAAAAAAAATAATAATAATAAAGAAACAACTACGAAAAAAGTTGTGCAAGATTTATTTTTAAACTTACAATTGGACATAAATAACTTGAAAGTATTGAACTTTATACATTTATCATTTCGCTTCTTTAATAACTTTAAAATTGATATAAAAATTTACTCAATTACAGTAATTAAAAAAATTGATAAATTTATTTAATTATTTCTTTAATTACTTTTGGATTATTTACTTATTAAGAATACAATTTCTGATCCAATTATGTAATTTAATAAGGAAACGTATAAAAGCAGTATCCTTTTTTTGTTAAGATTTTTTGAAAAAAATACTTTTGCATTTTTTTATTACATTACATACATTTATTGATGAACTTTGTTAATTATTTATATGAAAACTGGAGATACCGCAAATAGGTTCACAATTTCGATAAGATCATCTTAAGATCTTATAGAATTATTGAGAAATTACATAAAATTGGAGCTACGAGAAAATGCTTTATCTCGCTTAAAAATAAATATTACATAACAAAATTATAAAAAAATTGTTGTGACCGCGAAATTGTTTTGGTAAATTATATAAATGTTGTGTATGTATGTAATAAATAATAAAAAATATCTAAAATTACACAATATTCGAGCTGAAAACACTGAAAGTATGAATTATATATAAACTGTTTACATTTTAGTAAATGCTGGAAACACTGCGCCCCATTTGTGATGATAGTAAGAAACCAAAAAAAAAATAATAATAAAGAAACAACTACGAAAAAAGTTGTGCAAGATTTATTTTTAAACTTACAATTGGACATAAATAACTTGAAAGTATTGAACTTTATACATTTATCATTTCGCTTCTTTAATAACTTTAAAATTGATATAATAATTTACTCAATTACAAGTAATTAAGAAAATTGATAAATTTATTTACTTATTTCTTTAATTACTTTTGGATTATTTACTTATTAAGAATACAATTTCTGATCCAATTATGTAATTTAATAAGGAAACGGATAAAAGCAGTATCCTTTTTTTGTTAAGATTTTTTGAAAAAAATACTTTTGCATTTTTCATTACATTACATACATTTATTGATGAACTTTGTTAATTATTTATATGAAAACTGGAGATACCGCAAATAGGTTCACAATTTCGATAAGATCATCTTAAGATCTTATAGAATTATTGAGAAATTACATAAAATTGGAGCTACGAGAAAATGCTTTATCTCGCTTAAAAATAAATATTACATAACAAAATTATAAAAAAAATTGTTGTGACCGCGAAATTGTTTTGGTAAATTATATAAATGTTGTTTATGTATGTAATAAATAATAAAAATTATCTAAAATTACACAATATTCGAGCTGAAAACACTGAAAGTATGAATTATATATAAACTGTTTACATTTTAGTAAATGCTGGA
>NW_017099401.1:4043-9561 GCF_001412225.1 Nicrophorus vespilloides
AAAAAAAATAATAATAAAGAAACAACTACGAAAAAAGTTGTGCAAGATTTATTTTTAAACTTACAATTGGACATAAATAACTTAAAAGTATTGAACTTTATACATTTATCATTTCGCTTCTTTAATAACTTTAAAATTGATATAAAAATTTACTCAATTACAAGTAATTAAAAAAAAATGATAAATTTATTTAATTATTTCTTTAATTACTTTTGGATTATTTACTTATTAAAAATAAAATTTCTGATCCAATTAAAAATAATAATTTTACTACATAACTGAATGTTAACTTATTAAGACAAAAACTGTTGTTTTTAGGCGATCTTCATATTCCAATGCGTCCAATTCCAGCCTTTGGTCTACGGCGGCGATTACGTCTATCCCCAATGGGCCAACATCATAGGCTTCTGCATAAGTTTATCCTCGATGGTCTGGGTTCCCATTTACGCAATTTACTATTGCATCGCCGGACCGGGATCGATATCTGAGGTAGGGGGAATCTTTAGTAACATTGTTTCGCTCATTCTTTCCTCCGTTGCAGAACTTCTTCAACGGTCTCAAGCCGCAGATAAAACAGCGTAGAATTTCGATCAGAGATAGGCAAACCGGTCTCCTGATATCAGAAAGCACAGCTTCGGGACTCGGAATGATGGAGAGCGACGGCATCTCAGAGTCCGCTTAAACGAAATTGCATAATGCGATGATTATCCAATGTAATCTACTTATAGTTATTTACAATATTTCATTTACTATATTCATACAATAGTCATATTTACGTAACGTATTTCTACCGGTGAGTGCGTTTACTGGACCCAGAATTTCGATCCAATCCATTTGTATTTCACCTCCGTTGTTTCCAATTTCGAAAGGCCAGTCATAACAACAAACAACAAATAACGTCGAGCTTCGATAAAGCGTTTTCGCCCTCTCCACTCCAAACCCCTAACTCGCGTTCGTTTTACCTCTCCTTTATCTCGTTTTTTTTTCTGTTGTTGTTGTTGATAAATAATGAATGCGGGATTTCCGATCCCCCAGATTAAAATATCCGTTCATGTGCACAACCTCTCATCCATATGCATTAGACAACGCTACAAATGATACCCAACCAACAGCAACAAAATATATATATGGAAAAAAAAGGAGAAAATCAAATGACCTCCGCTTCATATTTCCATATATATATTTTTATTTTTTTTGATCCTTTATTTATCCGAACAAAAGTTATTTTCGTATACACAGAATTTAATTTATGGTGGTGGGTTGCGTCCCTTCCCCCGTTCGCTTAAAATTTATATTTTTAATGTTCGCATTAATAGCGCATAAATATTTATTATCCATTCCAGTTTTAATCCTGAATTATTTACGTATGCACAGTGAATACACAGAAACACAATACTATATCCATACTACATAATATAGTATGTACAGTTGGCTGTGGAAATAAATACAATTTTTTTGTTTATTTAATTTCCATTTCTATCATCCAAAGTTTTCACTAAGATTCACAAGCTTTCGAATCAAATTTGTTGTAGTTTAATCACAAAAAAATATATGTAATTAATTGTATTTAATTTGTATCTGTATTATTATTATAATTATGATGAATAAAGCAAAAAAAGTTTGTTTTGAGTTTCAAAAATATTCTTGTAACTTTTCCAAAATCAAAATTCTTTGAATTCAATTAGAAATTAAAGTTTTTCTGCTGAAATTACGATAATTCAAATTTAGTACAAAATAAAGTTAGAATCTAGATACTAAACAAAAGCTGGGATTAGTAGAAAAACAATTTATATTTTTCAAATTTTCTTTAGCTCGTAGAAAATGAACGTTTGTTTGTTAATTATATAAATTTTCAATAAAATTAATACAAGTTGTAGTAAATTATTTATTGTTATATAATTATAAAAAGAAATGTTTCAAATTTGCAATCAAATAAATAAAAATTGGTGAAATATTAGTTAGAATCTATATGTTAATTAATGAAGCGATTGAGTATAAGAATACATTTTACATATACAGTTGGCTGTGGAAATAAATACAATTTTTTTTTATTTAATTTCCATTTCGATCATCCAAAGTTATCACTAAGATTCACAAGCTTTCGAATTAAATTTGTTGTAGTTTAATCACAAAAAAAATATATGTAGAGTAATATTTGTACTTTATTAAACTTAACACAATTAATTGTATTTAATTTTTATCTGTATTATTATTATTATAATGATGATGAATAAAGCAAAAAAAGTTTGTTTTGAGTTTCAAAAATATTCTTGTAACTTTTCCAAAATCAAAATTATTTGAATTCAATAAAAAATTAAAGTTTTTAGATAATTCAATTTGGTACAAAATAAAGTTAGAATCTAGATGTTAAACTAAAGCTGGGATTAATAGAAAATTAATTTGTATATTACAATTTATATTTTTTCAAATTTTCTTTAGCTCGTTGAAACTGAAAGTTTGTAGTAAATTATTTATTGTTATATAATTATAAGAGAAATGTAACAAATTTGCAATCAAATAAATAAAAATTGGTAAAATATTAAAGTTAGAATTATTACAAATTCAAACAATTATGGAAAAATGTATATGTAAATAATGCATTTCATTCCATGTTTAAATTGAAATAATTATATATTTAACAATATTTGTCAAGTAACTTATAGAAGTACTTGTAGAAGTAGTCCCAAAAAATAAATGTTTTTATTGATTTGATTGATTTATGCAATTACTTATGTAAACATATATAAATATTACTTGTAACTTGCCAAGTAATATTTGATTAATTAGGGCGACTTAACCATTCGGTTATTAGTCGCCCCTTTTAGTAAATATGAAATACATTTTGTTTCTTTTGCTCAAAATACTTGCAAATTGAGTATTCAAAGATATGATTCATATTTTTTTTTTTCATGAACTGAATATGATAATTTATACTAATTCTTCACTTGTAAAATTAACGAAGAATAGATTTTAAAGAACGTATTTATTACAAAAACGTAATTCTATAAATTATTGTGTTTTGTATATGTTGTAATGCACAAGAAACTAATTAGAAACTTGTGTAGAAATCCTTTGTGTTATTGCCTTTTATTATTAAATCAGCTCATTGTTCATATAATTGTTTGTCTTCTTTGCTACACGTAATTTGTTTATAAACCTGCCAAACTAAATTGATTTAACGTACGTAATAGTAACGAGAGTATTGCCTAAGTCATATATAATAATGAAAATTGGTTATGTTGGGGATAGCAAAGGGAACAGGATCGAAACGAAAATTGAATTTATCTTTTGGTCGAAGTGGGGTGGTGGAAGGACGAGGCGAATAATCAATTTTCGTCGCTTTTGTATGCAGATGAATTGGTGCCAGAGGGTGTTAATTAGGCTCATAACTGTCCGCATCGTGGATCTAATTAATCTGAAACCGAGTTTCAGCTGCCCTTCAGCCCTTTTCCAAAATTGCCCCCATACACCAACTAAATTATAACGCACAATAATTCACGTTGCGTCCGCTAATTCCGCCACTTTTCGAATGTACATTACTTTTTTTTTTCATTTTTTTTACAGCCCTCTCTTCTAAATAGTCCGAATCGTCGAGGGGGCGCAGAAGAAGAAAAAAATTCCAACACAGAATAATGCGATTTAACCCCCCCAAAAACTTCCGGACACACACATCCGCCGACTGTTTGATCTAATTTCACCCTCCCCTTTCATTGCCGACCATACTAAACAAAAAAAGGGGAATTTCACCCTACGCATGTGTCCGCATTTTTTATGTACTCTATTTTACGGTTGCAAAATCGAGTTAATAACAGGTCCCTGCGAAATAATATAACAAAAAGTATAGAATAAAAATAGTCGAGGCCATTTCGGAAACATGAACTTTCTTTGATAATATGCAATTGCATTACGTACAAAGTGAATTTTAAGACCTGCGAGACTTTCGTCTTCCTCTACGTTATTTTTTATTTTTTTTTCATTTCTGTTACATAATAATTTCCTCGTGCGTCTCTGTGCATGTGCATTTGACTTGAAGTGGAAACGACTTTTCTAATTGAGCGTGGAAAATGCAATTTTCCAGCGACCAAAGGAAATTCAGGAATGGAATTTTTGTACTCAATTCCATCATTCATTAACATATAGATTCTAACTTTAATATTTTACCAATTTTTATTTATTTGATTGCAAATTTGTAACATTTCTTTTTATAATTATATAACAATAAATAATTTACTACAACTTGTATTAATTTTATTGAAAATTTATATAATTAACAAACAAACTTTCATTTCCTACGAGCTAAAGAAAATCTGAAAAAAATATAAATTGTAATATATAAATCAATTTTCTACTAATTCCAGCTTTTGTTTAACATCTAAGATTCTAAATTTAATTTGTACCAAATTTGTATTATCGCAATTTCATCAGAAAAACTTTAATTTCTTATTGAATTCAAAGAATTTTGATTTTGGAAAAGTTACAAGAATATTTTTGAAACTCAAAACAAACTTTTTTGCTTTAGTCATTAAAGTTTTTATATTAAAGTTTACTATTTCCTTTTTCTTATAAACAAAATATTTTAAATATACAAGTAAAAACTTTGAAACTAGGCAACGTACAAGTACTTACATAAGTTACTTGGCGAATATCGCTTATCGATATTAAACAATTTATAATAATAAGTTAAGTGATTGTAATAAAAAAAAATACATTTGAAAAATTATTCTTTATTTTTGAATAGTAAAATATGAAAATGGATAATAATAGAATTAGGGTTTTGTGCGGGTGTTCACGTATGTGTTCAATTAAAATGCAGGTGTTCGTGCAGAAGTTTGCAATATTAATTGCAATAAAATTAATGAAATTAATGTCATTTCAATATATTCGAATCGAAATGCAATTCTCATCATGCACATATAAAAATCGTTCTAACGTTTGAGATTTGCAGGTGCAGTTGCAACTGATTCTTCGTGACGGTTCGCGACGTTTCGCATTTCCGAACGATTGTTTAAACAATGCAGGTGTTCAAAATGTACTCTTTTCATGCCCAAATATGGATTTGTTTACACGTACGCACCTGCAGCTGTGATGATTCATCGAGACGCAGGTGTGTGCGAATTTTTATCGTCAAATTTCTATGAAGCTATTTGCGGATTTAATAATCCGTAAATACAAGAAATTATTTATAATTACTAAACAATTAAAATTTTCACTATTTTCTTAGAGTTTATTATTTAATTTTGCTTATAAAGTATTATATTTTAACGTGTTCAACACGATGTACAAATGAAAGTGCTTTGTTTCAACGTACAAGTACTTACATAAGTTACTTGGCAAATATCGCTTATCGATATTAAACAATTTGTATTACTTCCTTATCGAGTGTGCAAAACAACGCACTATCATTTTCGTATCATTTAAATGTGGCGCAGCAATGTTTCGCAAATGTTTCATGACATTTCAAATTTATTAAATATTAAAATGAAATGTAAAAACACTACTTTTTCGAGCATTTTTTAAA
>NW_017099402.1:0-24536 GCF_001412225.1 Nicrophorus vespilloides
TAAAACTCGGATTTTGTGGAGCAAGAAGTAAAATGCCTTATCTGGAAACGTTCGTTCGTTCTTTTTCCTCTCTCGCTCAGAAAATCCTGCTGACGATTTTCTCGAGAATTCATGTGTTTTCTGGAAATTAAAGTAATTATCGGAGACACGCTCCGTGGTTCTTGACAAAGAACGAAAAGTAATAGAATTGTTTGAAAAGAAATCTTTTAAATCTATTGTTTCATGGAGTCCCATATTTTTGATAATTTTTAATCAGAGAGTCGAACCGAAATTAACCGGAATTTTTCACTGAACCGTAACGAAAAATTGTTGAATTGAAAAACCGAAACCGGAACGAAATTGAAAACAATAGTGCTAGTGGAATTTGGTAAATAAAATTAAATCAAAATTTGATATTTGGACTCGATTTTAAATTTTAATTGCTTTTTTTTTTCTATTTCATATTTTAATTTCAACCGGAACTGAACCGAAACCGGAACGAAATTAATTTCAGTACATACAACTTATTATCTATTTAATTGTTACTATGGCAACTGATAACATTCGAAAACAGTGAGATATTAAATGTCATCTTTGATTCTTTCTGTTGTTATAAATTTGTAATTAAAATTAGTTTTTTTTGTTTAAATTAAAGAAGTAAATTTAATTTAAATTAAATTTTATAATGAATGGATTTCTTATGTTAATTGGAGAAAACAAATGTAAAATTAAATTGCTGTGGTAACTATGGTAACGAATAAGTTTCCTAAGTAACAAAATTTAAATGTTATTTATGTTATTTAACGAAGTAATTTATTGTTAAATAAAAAGTCTGAAAATTTGTATATTGAATCAATAAAGTCAAGTTTAACATAAAAATACAGTCGGTGGTATTGCGAGATTTGCAGTCGGCCGTGGCCAAGTTGACGTAATTGTGTGCTCACATCGGTTTTAGTAAAACACATAACATAATAATTTTTGTGCAGAATCGTTGATGTACGAATGTAACAGCAACAGTATCAAACAACGACGATGTTGACGATGTTGTTGATGTTGATGATGTAAATCGCAAAGCAGCCACAGGGA
Organism: Nicrophorus vespilloides; assembly: GCF_001412225.1. Lineage (NCBI taxonomy): Eukaryota > Metazoa > Arthropoda > Insecta > Coleoptera > Silphidae > Nicrophorus > Nicrophorus vespilloides. The sequence goes on from NW_017099402.1 coordinate 1,066, forward strand.
CTGTTCCAGAATAATTGGTTCCACTTGCCGGTCGCAACATTTTTACACTCATTGTCTACATCCTTTTACAACTGCAAAACAAACACACACACATTCGCTCTTCCATGCTCATTTAGGACTTAGTCAAAATTTTCGAGTCCATTGTTTTCCAGAAGTAATTATCGACGTCGCCTGCTTGACAATCGTGCAGCAGTAACATTCGAAAGCGGCGGAAAAAAAAAATTGAAGGAAATTGCAAATGGACTTTATGCATGTTCGGCGGCAAAAAATAAATAAATAAATCTCATCCCCCTCTCAATGCGTCCCCAGACACAATCGATAATCGCGAAAAACGAAGCCTTACCGCATTGAATTACACTCGTCGTCTGCGTCCGTGTCCGAACGCAATCAATGCACAGGTTACACGGGATTTCCAATTTCATTGCAACGTAATTTGGCTGCAGAGGTGTGTTATGCAGAACGATTCAAATGGATCAAAGATTGTCTCGCAATTGGGAAAATGACATAGAAAAAGAAGCAACAAACGAGTAGATTTAATGTGAATTTACTGGACTGTGGCCATTCCAAGATGCAATAAGAACAGCAGATTTGTTCTCCCATCTGTTAATTGATTAATTACCCGGCAAGGTCTTCGAAGCAAATAAATACAGAACGAGAAAATAAACAATAAATACGAAATACGACGAGCTATGTTAATTGGCGTGAGCTAATCTGGGTCAAGGCTTTTCTATCCGTCCATTTATCTCTCGTTCTCCGTACGTAATCACGAATTGGGCCTCGAAACGCACAAAAACGAAAAAAAAAACCATAATGATGCACTCGACGTGAGTCATTTTATTTATTGGGGTGTTGTGATGTTATCAGTGAAAAAAAAAATCGAATCGGTTTGATTGCATAATGCAGTGTTATCAACGCGACAAGTGCGTTTCGCAAAGTCGCTATTTGCACATCGAATATAGCAATATTTTGAATACAAAAAAATATATGTTCTGTGTTTATTATTCTATGGAAACATCGCTAATTAGTTGGGTTTTTTTTTGCTGTTGTTGTTATTGTAAAACATGTGGGAAGTTTCTAGGCTTGCAATCGTAAGCGAAAGTTTCCATGCTTTGCAAATGAAATACAATATGTTTGATTCTTCACGTACGGTTTTGTAACCTATTTAGATAGAGTTCGTTGGAATTATTAAATCTAATTACATTCAGAAAGTAATTTGAATCATTTCGAATCGTCTAGAATTATCCAGCGTTTCATTTATTGCTTAAATTTAGTCATAAACAACTCATAATTCTGTTAAATTGTCTATTAAACCTGAGTATTTTCCTCTTGTTCTTAAAGATTCATCATTTAAGTTTTTGCAGAAAATCTACTATATTTGTAGAAAATTGTATAAGCGCAAATTATTACATGTAAAAGTTACTTAACTTTTCTTTACTGTTCTCATTTCGACACGCAATGGAAATTCCCCCATTGCGATTTATTAATGCCGGTGTCTCCACATTGCCTCGACAATTTAATTAAACGGTTCGAGCGACGGTAATTGGTGATCTCCCCACGGAGGTAATACGAATGCTCCTCCGGTGAGGTTTCACTGCGCCCTAAAACATTTATAGACAGAAAGGGATGTTTTCTCTCCTCCAAAAGAAAAGAAATAAAAAAAAACGTACAAGAACAAGAAAGAATAGGGTATAAAAATGTGTAGAATGTTCGGAATTCGCTTCGATTTCGCATAAAACAGCTTAAATCTTCGGTGGTAATCGATGGAATAACTGAGATACACAGGCTGCCTTTTTTTCTTCGTTTGCGTGGGTCTCGATGACCGTGGTTACGTAATTTCCTTTTGGGTTGTTTAGTAGAGAGGAAGAGGCCATTTGAGGCGCCCACTCTGCAGTGTCTTTATACCTTTTCAAAGTCACAAAAATTTAAAAACATCAATGTTCGTGTCTGGCCAATTGAACGAATCACTTGCTGTCTTTCACGGTAATGATTTGAAGGATTTTTTTTGGAAAAAAATGTAATATATTTGTAAACAGATTATTGTGAAACGCTTACACTTTCGTCAGATTTAAAGATATTCTATGAATTAATTAAAAAAGTAACAATTTTTGTAACATAATTCACAAATTTGTTCTATGAATTTAGATATTCAAACTTAATGGATTCAACTTGAAGTCAAGTGATAATATCTATATAATTCAATGGAAAAAAAAGTTTATTAGTTTATTAAAATTAGATTTGTAATTTTTCTGAATGTACGTATGAGAAGAAGCAAGTTTTAATTGGTTTCAAATCAACTTAAACTACTTGAAACCAATCGTCTTATAATTGATTACATTTAGAATTTGAAATGAATGAACAAACACAAACTTCGAGAGTATATTTTTGGAAATCATACTTATTTTGCTATATTACATAATTTACTTTGAAATAGATTACATAATTTCAAGAAAATTGAAGTTTAAACTAAAAGTTTAATGTGTTCGTAACAGGAATATGCAGTGTTTTCGATGTGAATTTGAGCAGAGGTTCGGTATTTAGTTTGCGGTTTTCACTCGCGAGCTGAAATTTGCGAATTCCCAGGTTGAAACTTTAGGTTTATATATGCATTATGGAATTTAGTGTAAGCTAGGTTGGGGTGGGTTGAGTGAGTGAGTGTACACGGGTTTTGGAAATGGTAATCAATATTTATTTGTTTGCCTGCGGTTTCGTATAAGCGTATTATATTGACATTGTGGGGGGGGGATGGAAGGATTCGAGAAAGAGAAGAGCGTTTCTGTGTGTGCGGTTGTTCGGGATGCTCTCATTTCGGAGAATAAGTAGGTTAGGAGGGCCGGGATCGATGAATGCGAATCCTGCAGGAGGACGACTCTCCTGCGGAACACGCGCCGCCTTGGGCACTGCCCTAACATTCCGCACCCGAAAATCAAAGACAGACACACACACTTTGTCGTACTTAACAATTTACTTTGAAAATAAAAAAAGGAAAGCAATTTGGTAATGAATGAACAATAATCCAAGTAGGTTGACAATGACTTCAAATTAAATGAATTCTCTCTCATCTTAAACACTGCTTGAATAGGTTTAAACCAATAGAAATAGTTTTTATTGTAGGTTTAGTAAATGGTGAAAGAAATTGGGTATTGAATGAACGATAATCCAATGGGATTTGGTTTGGATTGAATGCGTTCGTGGAGGGTGTATCATGAATACGGCGAAAAATTGCGAGGCGATTCTTATTAGGCGCGGATCTGGGTCACGCTGTAGTATAGAAGCAGTAGGTTTTTTTTTTTCGTTGTTGTTAATATATATCGTTGGCATCGCGCGCTACGTCGGATGGGAGAGAATCCACCCACGCTCCACGACGAACCGAACCTCATCTCCGAGCTTTGCTCCAATTGATAGAGTCGCCTTTGAAGAGAGAGAAGCATTCTCAGGTCGTGAGTAATCTGGACCAGATGTAGACTCAGAGTCGGAAGAATCCTTATGAATATTATATATTTACGCGCACGAAAATGTAATGAAGGAAAGAGAGGATTCGCTTTCCGGAAATAGATTACTTCATCCGTTTCGGTCAGATCGATTGCCGTCTCTCAACTAACTAACTTTGCCGGCCTCCGATTTCCACGTAATCGAATCATCTACCAAATTTTAGCTCGTAATAATTTTCGACAACATCTTCGAGAAAACCAATTACCAAAACTTCTCCAACATAATCGTTTTAGATGTGCAGCAGATTCAAACTATATGATAAACCTTAATGCTACAAACATCATTACAATCGTATTATTTGTCACAATTATTTTCATTCATAATTATTGAAGAACAAATTAATATTCAACTATAAGAAATTAGCATACTTAAGCTAACAAGAATTGATGACATTCAAAAATAACAAATAAATTTAATCAAGCAATCTAAGACACATATATTAAACAAAATTTGAAAATATAATCAAGTTGGCTATATTTTTTTTACACATTGCATACAAAATCTATATGATTATTTGAATTTTGTAAATTTAATTTAATAAATACAAATTATTGAATGAACAGAATTCAAATCACAAGATTAACAGAAATTTGTAAATAATTCATATTTTTTTTTTGTATGTTTTAGACATTATTTTGTAATTGCGTAAGTTGTAATTGTGTATATTTAAAGTTAAGTAAAGGAAATGTGTGTCATGTGGGCAAACAACAACTTAAAATTACACTTATCTGCATGTGTTTACTGTTCGATGATTGCTGTTGACTTTTTAAGCCTCGTAAGTAACGAAAAATGTGAGAAGATTCATCTCGTACGTGGGTCAAGGGTCAAGGATGTGCGAAATGCTAATAAATATGAAAGAAAAAAGAAGTAGTTTGTGTTATCTAATGACCTTAACATTGAGTCGCAAGTTTTCGCTCCGAAAAAACTGTTTTAATGTATTCGTTCCTTCATTTACTCATTGACTTGACAAGTTCAGGAATTTTATTGCACGTTTATTTTCGAATTTGTGTTTTCTTGATTCATTACATCATTTAGGTCATTCAATGATCATATAGTTTTGGAATTAGTTTTTGGAGATTCGAGTTAACAATTAACTGAAGGTTATTCAGAGTTATTTGGTTAATTTGAAATGCACAAGGTTTGCCAAAACCCATTGAATTTCTAGTTTATTTATGATGTAATAATTTGTGAATATATTATAGTTTATTGACTTTACGCCTTCGCAATTCATCAGAAATGCAAAGTTTTTCTTACCAATTATGATTATGGGCTCAATTTTTAACTGGAGATTATTATTAATGCATTCATTCAGTTATTAAAGCTGAAATAATCAATAACGTCGATGCTAAAAATTGAATGCGACGCGGAATTGTGACTTGGCATGTCACAAATATCGATTGGCCTATGTTTAATTTTTGTTTTTCTTCTTCTTTTGCAGCAAGACCCAAACACGGCCTTCCTGCGCGCTGCACGAGCCGGCCAATTGGATAAGATACAAGAGTATTTGGACAGCGGAACGGTCAGGGATATTAATACTTCGAACGCCGTAAGTGTATACACGCACAAGCATTTTTATACTTTAGATTATATCTCCAGCACGCTTAATATCTGTACCAGAATTTCTCGAAACATCTGCCGTTAGTTTTTAGGCAATTACAAGTTGTTTGTGGAAACGCACGAGCGTAAACAGATGAAGCTTATACAGAGTGTTCTTTATTTCTCTTTCTTTTTTTTTTCTGCAGAATGGATTGAATGCGCTGCATTTGGCTGCCAAGGATGGACACGTGGAGGTCGTCCAGGAGTTGCTGAAGCGCGACGCCATCGTCGATGCGGCCACCAAGAAAGGAAATACGGCTTTGCATATTGCTTCCCTCGGTGAGTGGTTTACAGTTAACGAATAGACGCACGCCGATCAATTAACGGCATTCGGACGACGCTAAAAAAAAAGGCGCACGTGCCGTTTTTAAATTTTCTAAATTAAATTTAATGAGACAACAACAATCATTTCCAATGACGACTTGTTTATTTTTTTTTATTGTGAACCTAGTGCAGGTCACGTTTCTAGCTGAACTTTTCCAGCTATTTCCTCGTGCGTGGTTCACGCGCACCGAAATGTAGAAGGAATTTTCTTCCCACAATTATGAAATTATGCTTGGAAGACGACTCTTAATGACACACGCAGCTAGGAAAACGCTTCGCCTTCTCATATAATCCCGCATTTAAATCATCATGCATTATTCAAAGAGTCCCCGAAAAAAAAAAACGAAAACTAATTGGCGCTTTCGCTATGCCCTTTTTTCTTGCTTCAGTCGTCCTTCCTGCGTGCTTTTCACACGAGATGGATGACACGGTTTTATTGCCTTTCTAATGGGTCTGCTTTCTTTCTTGGGACAATCCGGTGCCCTCTTTTTGTTTTGTATTCTATTACCTTTTTTCTTTCGTTGTTGTCTGCGCCTGAAGTCGTCGGATCAATCGGACGGAAATCGATGCGACTTTTCGGCCTCTCGCACATACGAAACAGACCATGACGTGAATAGACCGCAATCCATGCGTGCGATCGTTAACAAAAAAAAAGGGGTAGAAGAGAGAGCAAAGCGAGACTTTGAAATTGTTTTTTTGGTTCTGGTGTGGAGATTCGCATTTGAAAGGTCAAGGGATTCTCGCTGTTAATTTTTTTTTTATCGTTAGAAGGTCGTCGTTTCATTCATAGTCGATTATGTCACATTGTTTATTAATTGCTGCATTATTGAGTTAATCATTAGCATACGCCTGTGTCCTCGCGTCTTCATTAATTATGATTTCGTTACGTCTCAGTCTTTGTGTTTCTCATTTAATAATCAACAGCTTCCAACACGATTTAAGCTCATTATGAGCGCTCAAAGATTCTTTAAAACCTACACAAAAAATAATGAATGAGTGATGAAAACATAATATTTCAGATTATCCAATATATCAAATACTTTTCACGTGAAAGCAACTTTCTAAATAAACAAAGGATAAAACTAAATTTAAATTACTATTATTTTTTTGTAATTGTATCAACTTCGACTTGTTTAAATTCTTATCGTATCTTTTGTAATGAATATGGAGTGCTTGTAATTGCAAGTAAATAATTTATTAATTATGTTAAGTACATTTTTGTAATGTAAATTTATTTCTGTTTTGTAGCTGGTCAAGAGGATGTAGTAAGATTGCTCATTCAACACAGTGCTTCGATCAACGTTCAATCGCAGAATGGATTCACGCCTCTGTACATGGCGGCGCAGGAGAACCACGACGGAGTTGTCAAGTATCTTCTAGCCAAAGGTGGAAATCAGACTTTGGCCACTGAGGTAGTGAAGAAGTTTTCGAGATTAGACGTAAATGGTAATTTGATGTTTTTGTAGGATGGATTCACGCCACTTGCTGTAGCCATGCAACAGGGCCACGACAAAGTGGTGGCTGTTCTACTCGAGAATGATACCAGAGGGAAGGTTCGACTTCCTGCTCTTCATATTGCCGCCAAGAAGGACGACTGCAAAGCTGCCGCTCTGCTCCTACAAGTAAACCCTTTAATATTAGGTGTTTTGTGATTGATACTTATGTTGTTGTTGTTGTTTTTTGTAGAACGAACATAATGCCGATATAACATCCAAGAGTGGATTCACCCCGTTGCATATTGCCGCCCATTATGGTAACGATAAGGTGGCTTCCCTTCTGTACGAGAAGGGGGCTGACATCAACTACACTGCCAAACATAACATCACTCCGCTTCACGTCGCTAGCAAGTGGGGCAAGATGAACATGGTTTCACTGTTGGTGGCCAAAGGAGCAGACATCCAGGCGAAGACAAGGGATGGTCTTACACCATTGCATTGCGCTGCGCGCAGCGGACACGATCAGGTTGTTGATATGCTTCTGGAGAATGGAGCCCCGATGCACTCGAAGACGAAGGTGATTTGCAAATTAACAATACAGCACACATTTTTATACCTAATACATTTTTAGAATGGTTTGGCGCCCCTGCATATGGCAGCACAAGGGGAGCACGTGGATGCGGCTCGAAGTCTGCTGTACCATGGCGCTCCAGTGGATGAAGTCACCGTGGATTATCTAACTGCCTTGCACGTTGCCGCCCATTGCGGTCACATCAGGGTGGCCAAGTTGCTTCTGGATCGTGGAGCGGATCCCAACGCGAGAGCTTTGAATGGATTCACGCCGCTTCACATCGCCTGCAAGAAGAACAGACAGAAAATGGTTGAGCTTCTGCTGAAGCACGGAGCTAACATCGGAGCAACGACGGAGAGCGGATTGACGCCTCTGCACGTCGCCAGCTTCATGGGTTGCATGAACATTGTCATCTACCTTTTGCAGAGAGAGGCCAGTCCCGATATCCCAACTGTGCGCGGGGAAACCCCGTTGCATTTAGCAGCCAGAGCAAATCAGGTACAATAGATATTAACAGTATCCATTACCACTGATAACTTGAGAATGTAATGAAATTTAAGTGTTTAATTCCGTTCGGTAATTTGTTGTAATCCTAGAATGCAAATAGTTTCGATTGCTATAGACAACTTTCATACGAATTGAGTATGCCGTTATTTCAATTCCATTTAATTTATTCTTCGTGTAAATTGTGTTTATAAAGTTGAATGTAAATCCTAATAGTATTTTCATGATTACAGACTGACATAATCAGAATCCTGTTGAGGAATGGGGCGGCCGTCGATGCAAGAGCTCGCGAAGAGCAGACACCTCTTCACGTTGCTTCCAGATTGGGTAACGTAGACATCGTTATGCTGCTGCTGCAGCACGGAGCTCAACCGCACGCAACCACCAAGGACCTTTACACCCCGCTACATATTGCTGCCAAGGAAGGACAGGAAGAGGTCGCCAGCGTTCTTCTTGATAACGGCGCCGATTTGACCGCAACGACGAAGAAGGGTTTCACTCCCTTGCATCTGGCCAGCAAGTACGGCCACCTGAACGTGGCTCGTCTCCTCCTGCAGAGGGACGCACCAGCAGATGCGCAGGGAAAGAACAAGGTGACGCCGCTGCACGTGGCCGCACACTACGACCATCAGCCGGTGGCCCTTCTCCTTCTGGACAAGGGTGCTTCTCCGCACGCCGTCGCCAAGAACGGACATACTCCGCTGCACATTGCCGCCCGCAAGAATCAGGTAAAAGAGCACTTTGTGTGGTGACACCTCCTCTCGTTCGTACACTTCATTGCAAAAATCTCTTCCTAAACTTTGGTGGTCCTTCTAGATGGATATAGCAACCACATTGTTGGAGTATGGTGCACACGCCGATGCCGAATCAAAGGCCGGCTTCACCCCGCTACATTTAAGTGCACAAGAAGGTCATTCCGACATGTCTTCCCTGTTGCTGGAACATCAAGCAAATCCAAATCACGCTTCTAAAGTAAGCAATTTTGTTTTAAGTTGTTGCTATTACCAGTTATGTTATATTATAACTATAATTTTAGAACGGCTTAACACCTTTGCACTTGTGCGCTCAAGAGGACCGAGTGTCCGTGGCCAAACAGCTATTGAGAGCCGGCGCCGTTAAAGATGCAAGGACCAAGCAGGATTACACTCCACTCCACGTGGCTTGCCATCACGGACACGTTAACATCGTGAGAGTGCTCATCGAGCAAGGAGCTGAAGTGAATCCCACAACTACATCGGGATACACGCCACTTCATCAGGCTGCCCAGCAGGGCCACGTCCTCGTCATCAATCTTCTCCTGAAGCACAGGGCCGATCCGAACGCCGTCACCAACGTACGTGTTTCAAAATAATTCTTCAATCACGATAATTAACGTTACAATCCCATTTTTTTTGTTTTGTTTGTTGTAAATTATAGAACGGACAAACGGCTTTGGGAATTGCCAACAAATTGGGCTACATCAGCGTCGTAGAAGAGCTTAAAGTAGTCACGGAAGTCGACGTGACGACAACGACTACAGTGAATATCGAAGAGAAGTACAAAGTGGTTGCTCCGGAAGCGATGCAGGAAACGTTCATGTCCGACTCCGAGGATGAAGGCGGTAAGTTCATCGTTGTTTCTTTTATCTATAACTTTGTGGGTTTTATTTATTTATTTTTGGATTTTTATTAACAAAACGATTTATATTAATTACATTTTTTTTGTATGGTGCTTTCCGCGTGATATTAATATAAAAATATTAATCAAATTGCCGAGCATGTCAAGTACCGAAAATTAAGGAAAAGAAAAGCAAAATAATTGTTTTTCTTTTTCTTGTGTGTATATATATTGGGTTTGGGGGTGTTTTTGAGAGCGATTTAAAAGCAGGTGGTGGTTGATTGTTGCATGCATCAGGCGGTGTGGATGAGCCCCAGGTGGCTTATGGGAGACCTACGCATGCCCAGCACGTTTATCTGCCTTACTACCAAGGGAACATGAACTACACACGTAAGTGGTCATACACAAACAACATCATAACAATATCCAGAACATCAACAATATCAATTCATCAGAAGACGCTCTCGTTCATTCGACTAACAATACCTGAACGCCGAGTGCTGAAGCGACCTCCAATTATCATCGTTAAACGAGAGATGATGATTCCGTGCTCGATTTACAGACGTAGTATCAAGTGAACTGGTCTCTCTACCAGTAGCATCGTCCATTAAGCTTTAATTTCCGCTTTCAATAACAAAATAAATCCGCTCGGGTCGTTGCATTTTCCCAACTAGCCTCTACACTTCTTCAGGTTCGTTCTCTGCTACAGTTTAACGTAAAAATTATATAACTCGATATCGAAGATGAAGGAATTGTACATGTTTCATTCACGCGGTTACATAATTTGCCAATTCGCATTCCCTTCCAATTGTAATATTATGAATAGCAGCAGCTCCATCTCAGAAAATAACTTTTCGCTTTTATCTGGCTTCACTAATCTCTGTCCATACTTATCGATCGCGGGATATAGACAAATCGATTTCGTTTCGAGTTTCGCGCAATTCGGCGAGCATCATTCTTTTTTTTTATGTAATTGTATCGATGGTCTATTTAGCTATTATCTTATCTTCGAGCCAGTGTTTCTGTGTTTACTCATTATCATATATCAAAACACGCGTATCGAGTGAGGCCTGGCAGGTACAGAGACGACGTACATTTTACACATAATAAACAACGCCCTTTCTTTCTTTCTTGTTTGCGAATTAAGGACTTTCTTTCTAGAAATGTTGCGTTTCCTTGGCTAATTCGGTGTTTTTGGTGTGCGTTGTTTAGGGGACGACCTCATCAGCGACCAGCAGCAGTACAAGTACATGACCGTCGACGACATGAAGTCCTTCGGAGACGATTCTATGCGACTCGATGTTACGAACGACGAGAAGAGCGACTACAGAAATTCTGTCGGTAAGCAACAAAGCCATACACTTTATTTACTATTGAAAATAGCAATAATCATATCGAATACAGAATTGAATTAAATCTAATTATTTGCATGGCTAAATGAGAAAAGAAATATTGATGACGATCGTTGCAACACGAATTTGTAGAATCGAATCTAGGACGACCGAACCACATTGGATTCAATTGTATAACCGGACTTGGGTAATTCAGTAATGAATTATTATGTGAAACGCTATAAATAACAATGATAAGATTCTCGAGTTCGCGAATGTAAAACGCGCTATCGTTCGAAATAATCTTATATTATGAACGTAAAGGTTGTAGTTTACAAATTGTAAACTAATTGCTTTACTCAAGATTTCAGATTTAAGCTTCTTTGTGCAGGAATGAATTACTAATGTTATTGTTTGTAGCTCCTTCACATACCAGCGAATATATCATAAGTCCAGCGCACATCAAGGAATATTATGCGGCGAACACAACCCCGTACACGTACACAGCTCCGGACAACGTCGACATCAACAGACAACCAATAACATGCGGGTAAGTTTCTTAACAACAACAACATAAAAAAAAATGTTGAATTCAATTTATCTTTCATGGTGGGCTTTAGTTAATCATTTACCGGACTCGAAATAGTCTCGAAAGCTTTAACTTAGTTCTTATTGTTTTATTTCGATTAAACAGGACTTTATTAAGAGATTTGCAATAATCTGCGAAATATCGTGTACTGTGCTCGTTCTGGAATTTGCTAATTTCGGGACGACTTTTGTCTCGGGTTTTTAGCGTATTCTCTCGATGATGCACCACGTTTAATTCGTTTAATAAATGCGGCTTTCTTATTGCAATAATATTAATAATGTATAAACTATATAAATGCGTATACAAATACGAAGAATCCATGTTGTTGTTGCCGGCTGGAGTAGTTTAGTTTTGATGCTTATGCAGTAACGAGTGGTCAGCGCTAGAGTGGTCATTGTGTCGTCTGGGTGTCGTCAAGCCTGGCATGGGCCTGTGCAGAGAAAGGTACCAATTCTAAATCCCTCCTTCAATCAACCAATGAACCAACCAACCCCCTTCTTCGAACACGCTTCCAAATAAGCAAATCAGGCGAAGTCTATACTATTTTTTTTCTCTATTACAATCCAAGCAAAAAACAGTATTTATCCAATTTTTTTTTATATATCTTTAATGCACTCTTCTAATATTTGACTTTTTCGTTTTTCTGTATATACAAAACACACCCCCTAAAAGAGATTTAGATACCTGCACCGAATTGTTTATAGACTAACCCGAAGAAGAAACGCTTCTCGTTACTTTATGAAATCGCTCCGCAACAATTTTCCAACAAACGCGCATAATAACTGTTCCAAGGAAAATTGCGGAATTATAGTTTTAATTTCCTAATAGCACTTTCTAATTATGATTGCGCAACGCGAAAAACGATTTCATAAATTAACGTCGAACGCGATCGTACGTCGTTTACTAACCAGGCAAAAGCATAGTTTGCAAAAAAAATGTAACCACCATTCGCATTTGAGAATCTGCAAGAAGTTTCCATTTAATCTCTAATCAAATTTGAACTTTTGCTAGTGTAGTTTTGAGGTTTTTATTTTATTATTATTATTATCGTGCATCATACTACTACTACTACTGTTTGTTAACAGTTTTTTTTTAATGTTTTTTTCTTTGGACTAACTACATTTTGACTGTGTTTTTTCTTTCTTTCTTTTTTCTCTTGACTCTGTTGACCTCCTCTCCTCCCCCAATATTTGTACCAAACAAAAACAAAAAAAAAATATATATATAAATATTTATAAATATTACACGAAACGCTTCACAAAACTCGGGGGATTTTTGTGTTGTCGTGTGGGGTCACCGACAGAGTCTCAAGTTGGAGGAAGTAAGTTATCACTACTATGAAACAATATACAAAAAAAAATAAATAAATATTAAAACATTTATATTTTATTTTCAATGTATTAGTTTTTGGTTTTTGTTATTGTTTTATGTAATAATTTAAAGAGAAGAAAAAAAAAATGAAACGACGATATAGGTTTATTTTATTGTTGTTGTTGTGTAAATACGTTTGATTTATTTAGCTTTGTTTTTTATTTCATGCACTTTTGGAGTTTTGTATTATATATATCGTCGATATCAGATACTAAAAATTTAATTTACTTTTGTTTTGCAATTTTTTTATTAATTTTTGGATCGCTGATTGAGTTCTTTTCGGGGATGAGATCAGCGTCCTATAATTGTATAAATATATTATTTTTTTTTTACTTTACACAAGTACACGTTTACTACACACTACAACCAGAATATATCACGCTAATACAAATCACAAGTAATACAAATCTAATACTCTAATATCTGGTTTTGGTGACGGTTCAGAGATGGTTTTCTGATTGGTGTTTTTCTGTTCCCAAGTTTTCTGGTGTCTTTCCTGGTGGATGCCAGGGGAGGTGCGATGCGTGGATGCAGACACTCGGGTGTCAGGGTCATCGTTCCGCCCAGGTGTGCGGCTAGTCCGACGAGGATTACCTGCAGGTACGTCAGGCCGAAGAGGATGCCTCATCCGCCGCCTCTGATGGAGGGCGAGGCTTTGGCAAGCAGAGTCTTGGAGTTGGCGCCGGTTGCAGCTAAGTTCTTAGGGTAAGTATCGAATGTCGAGGGGATGTAAAGAAGTTGTTTGAAGGTGCGTTTGCTTCTTAGACCGGTCATCATCGAAGTGCCGCACTTTGCCTCTCTGCGAGTGAAGCAACGCGAAATAATAGTCTTGAGATCGGACAATGGGGAAACGTGGAAGGAGCACACTTTGGAAGCGAACGAGGAGGCGATTCAGGATGTCCTTCAGCACAGTTTCGAAGGAGAAGGTATTGAACATTTAGTTTGCTTTTTTTATTTTTCACAAAGAAAACTAATTCTATTTTCTTTCGTTTTTCAGAATTGAGCAAAATCGACGATTTGCACACAAATAGGATTACGAGGATCTTGACGAACGATTTCCCGCATTACTTTGCGGTTGTTTCCAGGGTGCGACAAGAAGTCCACGCCATTGGACCGGATGGTGGTACCGTCTCCAGTTCAGCTGTACCACTCGTTCAAGCAGTCTTCCCAGCAAACGCTCTAACCAAGAAGATTCGCGTCGGTCTTCAGGTCTGCTCTCAATTTAACATTCAATTTAAAGCTTGCATTTATTAATTTTCTTGCATTTCTTTCAGGCTCAAGCATTAGAACCGGAGCTCGTTTCGAAGCTATTGGGCCATGCCGTCGCCGTTTCACCGATCGTCACTGTGGAACCGCGTCGTCGCAAGTTCCATAAAGCCATCACGTTGAGCCTTCCGGCGCCGAGAGCTCATTCGCAAGGAATGATCAACCAGTACAGCGGATCCGCTCCAACTCTGAGATTACTCTGCTCCATCACAGGTCAGTCGGTTCAAACTTAAGAAACCGTGTATAATAATTGGCATGCCGACTATCACACAAATCATCTTGTTTTTTCAAGAAAGTACCTTTCTTTCTTCTATCATTTATTTCTCTTTGTATTTTGATTCCCCGCGTGGACGACGACAACGAAATCCTTTACTCTCCGAAACATTAATTATCTCTCTCTCTCTCTTTCTCGTATAAATGTATGTATGTTACTTGGTGCAAATTGTTTATGTTGGAATACATGCTTCGTAGGAACTAAATCAGGTAAAATTTAGTTCCACTACATTATTATCTATTATTTCACTTTGTTAATTAGATACGTTAATTTTCTTAATTTTAGTTTTTTTTCTTTCTTTCTTTCGTTTGTCCATTTAAATAACTACTTGCATGCGGACTCTATTATTCTGATATATCACTACAATCGCAAATCCGGACTGTCTCAAGAACGTGCGCTTATCTAATCTTCTCCTAGGTGGACAAAATAAGGCCGTCTGGGAGGATGTCACAGGATCGACCCCTCTTTCGTTCGTCAAGGAATGCGTCTCCTTTACAACGACTGTATCCGCAAGGTTTTGGCTGATGGATTGCAGAAACGTTTCCGAATCTGCAAAAATGGCTACAGAGCTTTACACGCAAGTACGTAACGATTAAACTATGAAGACTTGAAAAATGTATGTTATATTATTATTTTTTTTTTGTAGGCGGCCCACGTTCCATTCATGGCGAAATTCGTGGTTTTCGTGAAGAGGGTGAGCAATTTGGAAGCCAGAGTGCGCGTCTTCTGCATGACCGACGACAAAGAGGATAAGACGTTGGAGCAGCAGGAGCACTTCGTGGAGATCGCCAAGAGCAGGGACATTGAAGTGATGGAAGGGAAGGATGTGTACATGGAATTCGCAGGAAATCTGGTGCCCGTCCTGCAATCCGGTGATCAACCCAAGTTGAACTTTAAGGCATTCCGCGAAAACAGGATTGCGTTCACTATGCGCATCAAAGATCAGGTCAGCAGCAAGTTCAATATTAAAGGAATCAATTCGAATTATATTTACGTTTCGATTTATGCAGGACGAAGAACCTGAAGGTAGAATTGTGTTCATGAACGATCCGAAAGTGGCGCGCGGCGAACCCAATCAGATTCCACTTTGCACCTTGAATCTGCCACTACCAAAAGAAATACTGCCGGATAGAGATTCACAGTCCGATTTACTCTCCATCGACAAGGATCACAGTTATTTGATCCATAAAATCAGTAAGTTTTGTGAAGTCTAATTTATATGAGTTAATAATGATTTGGTTTTAGGTCCAGTTGATACCATTCATCGCGCCGATTTCCGCTTGACGGATATCTCCAATTTATTGGACAGCGATTGGGATAGGTTAGCCCGTGAATTGGGTGTTGTGGATTCCGACATCCAATTGATTCACGATGAATATTCGGACAATTATCCGAGACAGGCGATGGTCATGTTGCGTTTGTGGCTGAGGAATCAGCCGAAGAACGCGACTGGAAACAACCTGGAGAGGGCTTTGAATGCTATCGGTCGTTCCGATATCGTGCAGAAGTGCATCTGCAACGTTGAACTGGTCACGGACGACATGGAGCAGGCGTTGGCCAAAGTGCGTTTGGATCAATCCGGCTTCGAGGCGTTGAAGGACGAGTTGGGACCTAGCAGAGATACGTCTTTGAGGCGCGACGTCAGCTTGAGAATGTTCCCCGACGATTTGGATACCAGCGAGAAGATGGACGAGAACTTGGACAATTCCACTGAGAAGGATTTAACGGAGAGCGAGATATTGGAGGCGGCGGCAATCGAAGAGATCACGCAGAAATTGCATCACAACATGGACGGTGGCGCGTTGAAAGCTGATCACAATGCGAACACTCCGCCACCGAGTCCAGCGGAATTCAATTTACCGAAGGAACCGCTCGCTGCTGCTCTAGGTAAGTCCGACCGTTGATCCACGCCGTCTGGGAGTCTTTTTTTTGCCGTGTTTATTTTATTTTGCAGTAAATAACGTAAGCCATTACAGATACACTAACCATCCTCATCGATCATGCCCTTCTTACTCATATTACACATCTCTTGGTACTCTCGCTTTTTATTTTATTTTATTTTTATATATACACATATAAGTATACCCAAAAAAATAATGAACATGTAATCATTACATTACAATATTACCGACTGATTTTTCCATCCTAAACGTGTGTATGTTTGCCGTGTGTATATACATAGTCTTATTGTTTTCTTTTTTTTTTTTGAGAGTGTGCACCCTTTTATTATTTTGATTATTTTGGTTTTTCTTTGTTATTATTTATTTTTATTATTTTCTCTTTATCTTTATGGCGGTGGAGGTGTCCTGCATATATTATATATATATCTCGTTGATATTTCTTTGTATATTATATATTATCATTGTACATTTCTCTCCTCCCGAAACGCAAGGCTTTATTGGTGGAGACAGCATCGAGCTTCTCAAAAAGAACGTCAGCGACACGCTTACATTCCTGCACCAGGAACGCAATGACTTCTTACCGCAGGAGGACATCATTATACCAAGTAGAAAGGACGATCACGTAGCTATGGCCATTGATCTTGGTTCAATCAAACGGCTGGACTCTAGGGATGATCCTGAAACCTTCAACGACGCCTACATTGAATCGGAAATTGTCCAAGTGAATGCTTGCACGATGCGCACGGTTGAGAATGTCGAAGAACCTAAGATGGTGGAGCCTTTGGTTCAAATTAACGTAATCGAACCTGATCGCGTCATCGAAGCTAAATTCGCTGAAACAGAGATTGAAGTAGAAACGAAAGTTATCGAACCCGAGGTTATCGTTGAAAATAATAATGTAGTTGAAATAGAAACTGCAGTTGTTGAACCTGAAATTGTTGTAGAAACTAAAGTGATTGAGCCTGAAATTAAGGTAGAAACTAAAGTGGTTGAATCTAAGGTTGTTGTAGAATCTAAAGAAACAAAAGAACCTGAGGTGAAAGCAGAAATTAAAGTTGTAGATGTAGAACCTAAAGAGGTGAAACCTCTTAGTAAATCGGCAAAGAAGAAAGCGAGAAAGCAGAAGAATAAAATCGTTGCTTTCAGTACGGAAACTGTTGTCGTGGACCCTAAAATCGAATCCAGTTCCTTTTTGGAAGAGGAAATTAACTGCGCACTGCCCGAAACGGAAGTGACGAACCAGCATAAAGCCGAGATAGTCGATGTTCTAACGAAGGAAATCGTTTTACCCGAAGTTCCAACGGAAGAAATAACTATTCGCAGTCCGAATAAGGAGGAGGTGCACGTCGCAGCCGAGAACGAAGTGTCGGAGGTGATCAAAATTGCCGAAGGAGTCGTCAACGATATCCAAAACGGTCACAACGATCCGATCCTCTCGGCGCAAATCAAAAGCGAGGAAGCCTTCAAGTTCTTGGAGGACGAAGCCTCCAGTCCCATAGTGTCCGATGACGTGGGTTTCGAGATTCGCGAAACCGCAAAAACCGTTAGCTTCGAATCGCCTCAGCACAAGAGCAACATTCCCGTCCCGAAACGGACCAACAACAACAAGACGGAGGACGAGAAAGATTTGGATCTCCTGCTGGAGGAGGCGGAACGAAGTAAAATACCGTTGAAATCAAAAGTGAAGACGATCAAGAAGCATTCGAAAGATCCGCTGAAGGAGAGGTTCACGAAACTGTCCCTGAATTGGGACGACGATGAAGATTCGCAGCAGCAGCAGCAGCAGAAACAGGAGCAACCGATCGTTAAGACGACGGTGACGAGGATAAGAACGGTCTCGTCCTCTTCCTCTCCGGAGGTGGAGGTGTCCGCTCGCAGCAAGATTCCCGTTCTGATGACGGAGACGACGAGGATCGTGACGACGCCCGAATCCGCCGGCGGTCTCGTATCGCCGGATTCGCGGGCCTCTAAAAGTAGCACCCTAGATTCCGATTCGGACACGGACAGTAGACGTAGTCCGCCTCTTAAAGGCATCTTAAAGAAGACTAGCTTTCGAACCGTAGGCAGTTCTAGCGGCTCGGACGTTGCCTTGCACGAGGCCGGCGCAGAACTTAGCGATAGCGAATCAGGTAATAACTATAACCATAATCATTCATAGCAATTATATTAATACTTATAATAATATAACTATATAACCCCCAGATAGATAACATAACTTAGAGACTACTCCGCACCAAATTACTATACTTAGATTAGTTAGATTGCATGCAAAGTTTTTTTTTAGTCACTCGAAGATTGTACACGCGAGCACACCTATCTTTTATCAAACTAATCTTCTCTCTTTATTTTTATATTTCTCCGCTCTAAAACAGTAGCAAACTTCAACGATCACTAGACTTGATCCTTTTCTTTTGTGCACGTTCTTTTTTTTTTTAATTGATTTTTTTAGCATTTACTCACCAAACAATTTTTAATTAACCAACTTTTTTTAATTCTATTATTTCCCCACAGGGTTATCATATTACAATTTGTAATACAATAGATAATATAATAACCCTAATGAAAGCGTTAATTAAAAATTGCCCAAATAGTTTCTGACGATTCGCGAATCGGAATGGCCGTTGTTTGCTGTAGCACTCTAGATTCACTGTACATAAAGATGATTATGCTCTTCCTCTCTCTCTCTATCTCTCTATATATACTCTTGTTATCTATACAAGTCTTATACTATTGTTTATTTTTTGTTTTACTTATTATTAATTATTTTTATATTTTTTTTTTTTCATTTTATTTTTGGATTCTAACTGAACATGCTGTTGTCAGCATCCCAACTAGATAGATGGCATGTACTTATCCGAATAGCGTCTGTTCTCGTTTTGGCAATAAGCATGATCGTGATGGCACTACTAGCACAATAGCTAAAGCGACCAAACGCAAACGAACAAAATACAAATGGTATGCAAACTGGGCGCCTTTATCAACACACCCACCCCCTTTAAAAACAAAACAACAACAACAACAACAATAAAAACAACAGAATCCACAACCTACCCCGTACTTAAACACACACGACACACGTTTGTATCTACGAATATTATATTTATATTTTTCTATCTTCACTCGTTTCATCACACTAAAAGAACACAAAACACATTACACATTACAAATCTATTATTTCTTTAGAAGAAATTGTGTTTTTTCTTCTTCATTAAATACAAAATCAATGGAATTGTAAGATCAAAACACGTTTCGTCTAAAGAAATTGAGTTTTAGAACGACTGTTGGATCTATGCAAAAAATAAGAGGAATCACGGAAACATTTTTTTTTAAGTTCACGTTTATTGTGTACCAGAGGGTGTGAGTGGTCACGAGATGGTGTGTGATGGTTGTACAAAAAACATAACTTGTTCCAGTTTAAAGTTACGTTCGTTTCTGTGCATTTTGTTTGCTTCGTTTCTATAAAGATCGTTATTTAGAAAAAAACTTTAAGCTCCCCCAAGTTGTTTGCTGTACATACGATGATGATGATGTTATCAACGTTTCGCTAGTTACTTAACCGGAGGAATAAACCTCCTGTTAAATGATGAAACGATGATCGGACGATTCGATGACTTTCCTATTTAATTAATGAAATGATGATACATCATTGAATCGTCCAGAATTGTTGATAATCGTTATGATCTTTTATTTGTGGGGAAGTATGCCATACAGTTTGATAATACTAAATTCATGTACATGTTATTTGTTGCCACATTATTATTATTTATTTTTTGATAATTGGTAGTGTAAAACATTTGTTTTGATTATGTTTTTGTAGTATTTATTTATTATTTATGATGCGGGGTGCCATTTGGTCGGAAGAATATATCTGTTGAACAGTGTGTTTGGTTGTATATCCATCATGTAATAACGGTTGGGAAGCGCTTCTACATACTATTTCTATTATCACAAATATTACAATTATTGTTTTATTTTATTTTATTTAATTTATTATTTTGGAACTAGCTGGGCAATATTTATTATCTCATTTACCTTTCAGCGTACATCTATTATTAACAACGACGCAACAACGAAGACGAAAACGTCGTTGTTGTTGTTAACACTTGTTTTGCATGCTTGGTGATTTGCGACAATTACTAATTTGCGAAACGAACTATGGCATTTTATAGACATGATCTCTTCTCAATTCCGAAGAGTAAAACCAAAGAGATTTATTTTAATTTGTTTTTTATATTCATTTTTGCACTTCAACACTCTCTCTTTCTATTTAATTGTAGGATTTCTTTTTTTTTAGATAATCCATGTTTCTGACACGGCTTAAACATTTTCAAATCACAACAATCCTCATAATCATTTTAATCTGAGAGACATCGGCGATTTTTCTTGAACATTTTTTTTGTCTATCAATATCTTTATGAAGACTCGAAACTATCGCGATGAGTAGATTAGTATAGCTTTAGTATGGTAATCTCAGGTAAAACTAATGATAGAATATGAAATTTACGTTGTGTACTTCTCGTTGTTTAATGTCGAAGATGTCTGTTGTTTGCTTGACTTTTCAAAAAAAAATGGAATGGAATGGTTACTAATTTGCTGCATGCGTTT
This sequence comes from Nicrophorus vespilloides, assembly GCF_001412225.1. Classification (NCBI taxonomy): domain Eukaryota; kingdom Metazoa; phylum Arthropoda; class Insecta; order Coleoptera; family Silphidae; genus Nicrophorus; species Nicrophorus vespilloides. The sequence goes on from NW_017099402.1 coordinate 21,919, forward strand.
TTTTTGGGTTGTTTGGCTTTCAAATAATAATGAAAAGGGCTTCGGACTGCTGAAGAACACCGAAAGTAAAAGCAGCGACACATATAAATCTAACAGGGCTTCTAGGCTTTTCGCTACAAACGAAACATATAAAATAAATTTGAAGAAATTTCGAACGAAACTGCTTTCTCTCTAAATCCCTAAATCTTTCTATATATCTCTCTCTGTCTATCTTACTCACTCACATACACTTAAAATCGAATCGAATTAACATGACAAACACAAATCCTCATTCAGATCTACTCGTTTTATCAATTTTACTTTTAAATTAACAAAAAAAAAATGTGTTGTTTTCATTAATCTCACATATCGACACCTTTTGGTCATCAACAACAACAACAACAATAGTCATTTGAAGAATCAAGATACATTTGAAACGAGCTTTTATCCATTAGATTTTAATTTTGTTACTGAACTTATTAATATTTACGTTTTTTTTTTGTTCTTTCTTTCTCTCTCTCTTGCTCTGTCTTCCTCCCATTCCGCTCTCGCTAACTTTTAGAAGACTTCTACCAACACGAGCCCCAATTCACGGAGACCATTGTGGAAGAGGTCGATCCCATCACTGGTGCTAGGTAAGATCCTCAAACCGTTTTTTTTTAATTGTTCTTTACTCTTTCATCCCACTTGTACTCTATTTCTCTCCTCTTTATCTTTAACTCTCTCTCTATATATTGAATTAGATTTTTTATTGCGAATGGTATGAAATAAGTGTTGTAAGTTGGGGGTTCTAAACTGAAAAGAAAATAAATCATCTTGTTGTAGGTCGCGTTCTGTGTTTGATGTAGTTATATTAACGTTTTTTTTGCGTTGTTGTCTGCAGGATTACGAGGACAGTAAGGACGATGACGCAGACGTCGCCGGGCGGCGTGAACCAAATCAAAATGGACCTGGACGACTCCTTCATGAAGTTCATGGCCGAAGAACGTCATCCGCAGTAACTTCAATTTATTATCTTTTAATTACATTACATTTTATTTTTTTGGTCCAATTTGTTTCCTTCTGTTAACAAGGCTTCCGCTTTTTTTTTTTTAATCATTATTTCAAATGTTACAAGAAGAAAAAACAACGTTATGTTCGTTTTCATGTTACTTTTTGTCGAAGAGAACCTAAACTAATTGATTAGATTTATCATAGGGATGTATAAGTGAACAGAGGACTTTGTGTAATCTAGTGTTGGTTTCGCTAGCCGTAATTTACGAATTTTGAGGACTCTTAACTCGTTTCCATTTCTTTTATTGTTTCTGTTCGCGTCTTCGGTTCTTCATTCTTCGTTCGCACCACTCTTGTCATTTTTCTTTCTATACTATATGAACTATTTGTATTATCGTTTAGTCTTGCATATATACATATATTTTTTGTAACGATTTGTAATCTTTCTCTGCCACAGTGTTGAAACATTCTAAAAAGTTTATAAAGAAAGTTATATCTATTATATTATAAATATAAAATATATATATAAATATATAAATACATAGATTTAATATATAAAGAAATTTAATATAAAAAGTATAAATATATATATATATAATATTATATTGCTTCGACTTAAACAAAATATTATTATTCTATTGTAGAAAAGAAGTGGAAGATTATTACTATTATTATAATTATTATTATCATCATCAGATATGGTTGCTTATATAGATTAAACATTGTTTGAAAAATAAATGTGTGGTAAATTTGATTACATAATTTTAGTATCCCAGAATTTTGATTTTCTAATTCTAATTCCTTCCTAATTTTAATCAATCCATTTTTTTTTTGTAAATGCTGTGTTTTCAGATTTTAACGGATTTCTTGATCGCAAAGCCTGTGAATTTCTCGACAACCCTTTAAGATAATTACATCGTTGACCACTCGTTGGAAAGCTGAATATCTCGCCTTTCTAACGAGCCTACTGGCATCTTCGTACTTCCTCCGAGTCGCCTGCTATCAGCTGTTGAAATTAAAAAAGCATCGAAAAGACGCATTTCTTTCAGTTTTTGGTGTATTTCTCGACAACCCCTTAAGATAATTACATCATCGACCACTCGTTGGAAAGCTGAATATCTCGCCTTTGTAACGAGCCTACTGGCATCTACGTACTACCTCCGAGTCGCCTGCTATGAGTTGTAGAAATTGGAAACGAAAAGTGAATAGAATTTACCAAAAAAGTAGATTTTCGTTAATAACTCGAAAAGTAATAAACTTTTTTAAGATTTTATTGCATAATCAAATTAACCCATTAAGATAATACCATCATCGACCACTCGTTGGAAAGCTGAATATCTCACCTTTCCAACGAGCCTACTGGCATCTTCGTACTTCGTGCGAGTCGCCTGCTATCAGCTGTTGAAATTAAAAAAGCATCGAAAAGACGCATTTTTTTCAGTTTTTGGTGTATTTCTCGACAACCCCTTAAGATAATTACATCATCGACCACACGTTGGAAAGCTTTATTACTTTTCGAGTTATTAACGAAAATCTACTTTTTTGGTAAATTCTATTCACTTTTTTTTCAATTTCTACAACTCATAGCAGGCGACTCGGAGGTAGTACGAAGATGCCAGTAGGCTCGTTAGAAAGGGAGATATTCA
>NW_017099403.1:0-18421 GCF_001412225.1 Nicrophorus vespilloides
TGGTCATATATAGTAAAAGATACAGTCGGGATTTTGATATAGTCGGGATTTCGATACAGTCGCGATTTCGAACGTCTGGATTTCGATTGCCACCGGTTGAGATCCACTATCGTGGACCCCCATTTTCATTTCATGGACCCCCAAATTTTTTTTTCCCCGCTGACGTAGACCCCTTGCAGGTTGTCATAGACCCCTGGGGGTCGATATAGACCACTTTGGGAATCACTGATCTAGATGCTGAAATATTTTTTTGTTGCGCGATTTCTCCTAATGTTCATATGACTTTTGTAGTTGTGGTTTCGTGGGGTGAGGAGTTCGAAGTTCCGACATGTCTATGGGGAACCTGCGAAACGGGAGAAGTGCTACGACAATGTGCAGATAACGAAGAACGCCCACGATTCGCAGTTCTGTGCTGTGAATCCCAAGTTCGTGGCCATCGTCACCGAGGTGGCCGGAGGAGGAGCATTCGTCGTTCTGCCAATCGATTGCGTAATTACTGCTAACCTCCTAGTTGTCTAAATAGAAACTATGTAAATCTTTGGTGTTTTCTGCAGACGGGGAGGTTGGATTTTAACGCGAGCCGCGTGACCGGACACAGAGGTGCCGTCCTGGATATCAAATGGAATCCATTCGATGATAATGTGATTGCCTCATGCTCCGACGATTGCACGGTAAATAATTAATAATTATCCTTGTTTGTAATAAGCTGAAATCTTAATCCTATGTTGTAGATCAAATTGTGGCGCATTCCCGACGACGGTTTATCCGTGCACCTCACGGAATGGATGGTGGAGCTGGTGGGACACAAGAGGCGCGTCTCCTACATCGAATGGCATCCAACCGCGGAGAACATCATCTTCAGCGCCGGCTTCGATCATTTGGTGAGCTAATTATATGAAAGTCAATTGTGTGAAGGAAAAGGAAAATAAATAAATATAATGTAAAGAGAAGAAGAACGAAAGTTGCGGCGAAGCAGATGTCTCGGATTTCTAATCCAATTTCACTTCTTTTTCAACGTTTATTTTCATTATAATTGTTAATTGCTCGTATATTTTTTCTACTTCTGCTGTTTATTTTTTCTATAATGTACACTTTGAATCATCGCGTGGGCTTCAACTACGAACGAATAAGTTCAACAATAGAGCACGACTTTCTTCGTCTTGCAAAATTCGCTTTACGTAATTCCCAGTCGTCGATCAAATCATTAATAATTATATGCTAATACGCTGCGGTTATTACATAAAATAGGCGAAAGTCTGCATATCAATTTTATTATAAATTTATTCTTTTTCCTTTGTTTATGTAAATAATTGTAAAGTTTTTAAATATTTATTTAGTAATTAAATATTTAAGAATATGTATTTTTTTTGTAAATTATGTATAAGTATGTCTTTTTCATGTGAAAATAAGCGAGTGTAGTATAATTTGATTATAAAATATTCAATGAATGGTTGAGTAAACATACCCTATCTCATGATTCCAGGTCATCGTTTGGGATATTGAAAAGGGGGAAGCCGTGAACATAATCGATTCCCATCCGGACGTTATCTACAGTATGTCCTTGAACAGGGACGGCAGCCTATTGGCGACGACGTGCAAAGACAAGAAGTTGAGGATCATTGAACCTCGAAGCGGTTATATCAACGCTGTAAGTTGACCTTTTTCTCACGACTACATGAACAATTCTATACAAACGATTTTTCTATGTAGGAAGGCGTATGTCATTCGGGATCCAAAGCTTCGAAGGTGACTTTCCTCGGTGCTACCGGACGGCTCCTGACGACGGGATTCTCCCGACATTCCGATCGGCAGTATTCGATTTGGGACCAAAACGATCTCAGCAAGGCCCTGAACACGGACACCATAGATAGTTCCTCGGGAATAGTGTTTCCTTATTATGACCATGACACGAACATCGTGTTTCTGGCGGGGAAGGGCGACGGAAACATCCGGTATTACGAGGTGGTGGACGAAGCCCCGTACGTTTACTTCCTGAACCAATTTCTTTCAGGAAACCCCCAGGTAATCATATAATCCGAGCGTTAATCTTGATGGTTTATCTAATGGTTTTCTGTTGCTAGAGGGGTTTGGGTTTCATGCCGAAGCGAGGCCTGACCACTGGCAATTGCGAGATCTTCCGGTTCTACAAGTTGCACGCGACCAAAGGGCTCTGTGAACCAATCAGCATGATTGTACCAAGGAAAAGCGATCATTTCCACGAAGATCTCTACCCTGACACTGCCGGCACTAAACCGGCTATGAACGGACAGGACTGGATCACGGGGAGGAACGCTATGCCAGTACTGATTTCTATGCGAACCGGTAAAATAGCAAAATTACAATTGAATTTCAATTTGTTAATGTCTTATGTTTTAGGCGAAAATGTGCCTTTACAAAAACCGCGCGCTTTAAAACCGCTTACGCCCACTACTAACTCTGTTCCGTCCATAAACACTTCGGTGGACAACAACAAGAAGAAATTCGCTTTCCTCTCCACGGAAACCATACCTGACTACCGGCCCAAAGATGTTATCATCGAAAAGAACATGAAAACGACGACGAACCAGAGCACCAAGTTCTTCGAGCTCCAGCAAAAGTTCAGCAACATCGCGCAGGACATAAATGCCGATGACCTGATGAAGCAGAACAACACCATCAACGACACGATTTGCACGGAACTCGAGGTAATATTAATGTTCACAACGTGTCCGCTCTATGGGTTCTAACTGTTATGTTTGCAGCTGAAGCGAGCATTCGTGAGGCAGAACGACGAGATCCGGCAGTTAAGGAAGCGCGTCAAAGAACTGGAGGAGCAAAACCGGTTGCTCCTGCTGAAGTGCAAGTCGTAAGTTAAACAAATTCAAAACAACAAATTTTCACGTTTCACATCTCGACACGCGCCGTCGGAGCATCAACCAGCTTAATTTCTTTGGATTCAACGACAAAACATAAAATCAAACAATCATGGAGTCATGATGATCTTTGTAAATCTCGGAAGACACGCGACAGAGATTGCCACCGAATCTACACAATCAAAAATGTAATGATGTTGCAAAGGATCGAAACTCTACTACTAAGTCTAAATGATGCACTGCCATCGATAACGTGTAACAATGTTACGTACTTGATATATGATTATATTGATCGAGGGAAGAGGAATAATAACGCAGAAGCTATGCTTTAGCTTTGATCATCGTCTATAACGTATGGTGGATAAATGCTTTCATGAAGAGTGGCTTATTTCTTTACGAATGTGTTCCCATTTCGTTTTTTAATCATATAATGCTTTAATTAATTTTATCTCTCCGAAAACGAAACAAACATTTATATATATACATATAAATATACAACAAAAACAATATGATGGGGGCTTTAGTTTAATTTTATATATGTTATTTTTATTATTATTATTATTTGTTACCAAATATTGTTTTCTTTTTTTTTTAATTTAATTTTATATATAAATATTATTTTTTTATCGCGCAGAGCTTCACCCGTTCTGCGCCCAAATGTATTAAAGTTAAGTGTGATGTGTGATACAAGAGAAGAGCAAATTTATATTATACAATATATTTTTTATTAATCGCATTAATTCCATTTATCGAAGGAGGAGTGACGTAATGAGGATGTGAGGATCAGAGGAGGAGAAGGAGATATGTAATATATAAATATTATTATTTTGCCTACCGTATTTGTAATAATAAAAAAAAATAAGAAACGAAACAAAAAAAAAACACTTTTAACAATGGTAACTGTAAAATTTTTATAACATAATCCCAATCCCAAGTAAAATACGTTGTGTTCTATTTTCCATAGCTTATCGTTCTATTTCCCTTAGCTTACTCTACGTGTTCATAGGTTATTAGCGTAGCTTATTTTAATCCAGGATCGGAATATTTCTATATTTACAGGATTTTTGAGACTCTCTAGAACAATATCAGACTTGTGATTATCGTGAAATGGCTGTGTATAAAACTGCTGCGAAGAGGAGGAGCACGAAGGCCGGAACGGATTGGAGTGTGCTCGACGCGTTGCAGCCGTCTCCTGAGCAGGTGAAGACGCACGTCCTGTAGAACTCCAGGTTATCTCCGGGCTGCTTCACGTAGTTGCAGTAGTTTCCGAGATCCAGCGACGAACAGAATCTTTTCGCTCCGATTCCTCCTAAGAATGGCAAAGGATTTACATTAGAAGACGGATGTGGAGGATTCGTGAAGAAAACGAGTCTGGTTAGAATTACAATTTATCATATACAAGTTGCACTTTTTGTTACTCACATTATTTAACAATTTGTTTATAAAAGTATTGAAAGTGCAACTTTTATGTATTAATTAGTAGTTAGTAATAATATATCATGCTGCAAAATATCTAATTTTTTTCTCGCTCCTTTGAAAATTCAATTTATTTACATCTCCGTAAACTGATTCTGATCTCCTGTTAGTTTGCTTTTTTTAGTAGAATTTAGTTCAATTTTTGCACAATTTAACTGATTTCAATAATATATATAACTTAAAGTTAAATAACTTTATCAATATGTAAATTGCAATATCGAATAATATCGTTATATAACTTAAATTCTCGTGGCTTAAGAACATTTATATAAATCTCAATTTATAACGTTTTTTTGTACAATTATAAAATATCACTTACAACTTATATCTTTCAATATATTCCTTTCATTCTTGATACATATTTTAAAATGTAAAATTAAGTGCGTTTTATCAGTTTACGGTAATAATTAGTTTGTTAGTGGTTAAATTTACCAGCGAGTCCCGTGGATTTAACGCAATACTGTGCCTCGAAGACCTGATCGCAGCCTTCCGGCACCAGACCGCCAAGCTGTATCATGCCGTCGGAGCAGTTGATGCTCTGACCGGCCGAGCATTGGAAGCACTTGATGGCATCCGCTTTATGTTGAAGGCAGCAGAAAATGAAAAGCCCATGTTAGTAAAGCGATGAGCTAATTCTACGGTTGCAAAAACCCCAGCGAAAGAAGAACCATTTGAGTAGGAGTATGTTAGTAGCAATCACCATCAATTGGATTTGATCAAACCTTCGAATCGACCGGTATGCTTGATGCAGTATTTAGCATCGTAGACATCATCGCAACCCTTTGGCACAATATCGATGTCGCTATCGAGCCATTCGTTGCATTGGAAGGGATCGTCGTCGTCCGTCCCCGTGCATCTATAGCATTTGATTCCAAGAGCTGCAAGAAGAAAATACAAGTTCGATACGCTCGATTGATCACGACAAATGTCTTCCCATAGATCTGAGATGTAAATGGAGAGAAAAAGAGAGAGAGAAGTACGGCAACTTCGACGACAGGAGCTAAATTGGATTGCAAAACTTCTGGGAGGAGTAAAATATTGAAACGAAGTCGGAAATGCAAATCGGGCGAGTGCGGAGGAGAGACACATCCGTAAGGGCTGCTCTTTAAACGTCATGAATAATTCAGGGCGGAGGGCTTCATTAGCGGCAGCGACAGGCAACGGTAGTAGTATCCACTGTTGACTTTTTGCTCTCGAATTGTGAGGGAGGATGCACTGGCTTCGGGCCAGTTTTTTTATTAATTTCGTCCTCCAAAAAATTAGTATTTCCCCGCAATCGATACGTGCCGAACACGTTTAATCCATTTAGTGGGATGGGACGGCTGTTTTTGACTGAATGCGGGGGGCGTGAAACGGAAATAATGGTTTCCATCCGCGCTCCCCGTTTCCTCCAAAATACAATTTTATTTATTTAGCTCTCGCTCGCATCCCGACTTCGCGACAATCGTCGGCGAAGCGTGCAAATGTGAACAAAAGGTGGAAGCGAAAAGGGTGCACAAAAGACGCAAGGAACGGAAAAAGGGGTGTTGGGAGTGGGGTGTGGATTGAGGAGATGGCAAAACAAATAATGGAATTGAAAAAGCTAGCGGAAAGAAACAGTGCCGTTATTTCCGTTGGAAATCTACGTTTTCTGTAGATCTTGATGATTGAACTGGAGTGTATGGATTGCTTTGCTCGAGGATAAGGGTAATGAGGGGTGGCTTTCAGTCAATTTCACTAATTATTTCCTGGGATCAAAGCTTTCGCATCCGACATATAACGAGGCTTTAATGCGAGCGGAATGCATCTAAATCTACATTACATTAACTAAATACTTAACTTCAAGAACTTACACGTCTCAATATACAGATTAAATAGTAATTAAAAGAGCAAATAAAATTTGCTGTTAATTTCATAGTTTAATTTAATTTAATATATATTTTTTTTGAGAAATTTTAATAATTTTACTTGTTAAAATTGAACTTTAATTATTTAAATATAGTTATATTTTTGTAATTTACAACAACTACAATACAATGGATTGAAGAAAACTGAATACGATTTAGTTTCATAACCACGTAGTGCGACCCCATTCCGATAGAAATTTTATTACATACAAAGATATCAACCTTCAATCCAGTAGTTTCTTTGCTTTTAAGCGTATATTTATAAAAGACGTAATTTATGTAAAATGAATAGTTTTAATGATAAAAATAAAAATTAGAAGTTGGATCTAAACAGGAAATGCGATGTTTTTAGTCAATGTACATTAGATATAAAGTATTATCAATTAAAACATAAGACATTTATAATAATGAAATAATAAACAAATAATATTTGTTATTGATACAATAAACTTGAAACGGGTTTGTTTTTCGAGACATTCAAAACTTTTTTATTTTTTAATTAATTTATTAAAAAGAAATAATAAAAAATGATTATTTCTCGAGTTGTAATTATAAATTAAACAAGTATGGAAAATTTATAATAATAATATTAAATCAGAAATAAACCTCTCATAGGATGTTGTTTACTTCCTATGAATCAGAAACTTACAATGAAGATGAATAATATGCAATGATGATGATGATGAATTCTTGACTAAAGCATTGTTTATTATTGATTTTTAATTTGAATTGATTGATTAATGCGACGCAATCAATTGAATTTTTTTTCTGAATCTCTGACCTCCTCTATTGTTGTGTCCAATTGTAGATAAATTGGTAATCGCAGAGGCGCGTTTCTTCATTTCATTCTTTTGTTTTTGTTTCTATTTGAATTGCCGCGGCAAATAGAAACAGAAACTAAGCAAAACAAGAGGCGTGACCGGAATGCAAACATCAACAAAACATTGTTTGTTGTGGGCGACGGTGTTACCATAGAAATGTTGATGGGCAGAGAATGTGTACACTTACATGGAGTTATGAGGAAGACCGAGAGGAAGAGTACCGCCAAGCACGCTGGATTCATTTTCTTGCAGTTACTCTACTTCTTCTTCTTCTTCGTCCCACGTTGTCTGCAATTTATTGATATCAACTTATGTTGCAGGTGTAATGTAATTTCAGGTGACGTAAGGTATTCGATGATTCACTGTGCGGTCGTGGATAAACGGCTCTCTCGTGCAAACGCGGAACGCTCTCTCCTCTCACACGAAACACATTTTCGAATGACCCGAGCTTCGTAAGCTCCCACCACGACGCCGGTCGACCAACCAGTTTTCTCTTCCTCTTACTACCTCTACCTCTGGTTGTTACCCATCTACCTGCTGTCTACCTCCACTAACTACCTATGCGCGTCACGGCTTCCACATATATGCATGCACGTGCATTCATCAGCAGTCTTTGACTAATTAATAAATATAGGTCGGGCACATTAAGCGTCCATCTATACCTAACATCATATCAAAAATTCATCAACGAGCGACATCGATGAACATGTATTAAATGCAATTTCCAATCACGGCTAAACTAAATTTAGATTAGCCCCAACACTTATTGATTGAATAATAACAGTATTTAGCTGTGAAATACACATAAAGTATACGAAAAACACATAAAAATAATGTACTTTTTTTTTCATAGCAACCATATTAAATATTAAAGAAACCATAACGAAATCTAAATTACAATGGAATTTTTTTCCAGCCAATGGGAAAATGCGAAGAAAACAAATGATACAAAAATAAAAGAATTTCGAATTCCGCAGACACAAGTCACATCCCATATTACACATTCAAATCAGTCGATATGCATACAAAAGACTTGCATGTTGACGAACTTTATTTCTTTTTCAAAGACGGATACGCATTGTAAAATGTAACTTATTATTAGACTTTAATTAAAATAAATTAACTAAAAATAAATCATTAATATAAAAACGTTACTAAACTAAACTTAAAACAATTGTTCAAAATTTTGTTTTAAATTATTAACTTAAGATTACAAATATTAAAAACTTTTGATTTTAATTTTTTATATAGTCTATAATGTGGTCTTAATACTAATTAGTAATCGAGGTTCGGCTATGTCTTGAAATATATTAGATTTTTTCCAAAATATTATTATTATTAAGATTTTTAAATTTTACAGAATAATTTAAATAATCTACAACTTTTGATGTATTTTATTATTACATCTTTTATAGTGCACCTTTTCATAATACAATTGTTACGTAATGTTAATTAATAACTGAAATATGATGATTTTTCGAATATCTTTCATTACTCAAAAAATCACTATCCAATATTAAAATAAATGAGTACTGTTATAAACTAGGTATGGGACTACATAAACATATTCAAATTTCAGCTAGAATTCCTGTATAATCTGATATAAACTTAGGAGAGAAGTTTCCCTTGCATCCTGTTGATAAGTCTCTTTAATATTTAAATATAAGTAGTTCAAATAATCTTCGAACTGAAGTTAGCACCACGTGTCACTGACGTGTGGCAACCAGGCGTAGTAGTAAACATTGGAGGACTTTAAATATTTATTTCTAATAAAAAGATGGTGAGTAAATGAAATCCTACTCAAAACCTAATTAATATGTGTTTATTCTTGCAGTCTGCCTTATTCAACTTCCAAAGTCTTCTCACTGTAGTACTTTTATTAATATGCACCTGTGCTTACCTCCGGGGGCTTTTCCCCACATTTATGGATAGACACAAAGTGGGGTGAGTGTAAGTGCTTAGATATGAAGAACACAAAGTTTTAAAATACTTTTAATTTTAGTATATCAGCAACATTCTGGAAATGCGCCCGCATAGGAGAAAGGATTTCACCATACATCTCAGTTGGTTGTTTAGTCATGGCATTTTCCATATTATTCCGATCCTAATTAAGATATTAAATACATATATATTTTGTATTAAGTAAGTTGATGAGATTTATTCGCCCTGAATTATGCAAGCTAATTAGATATTAAATACATATATATATTTTGTTTTAAGTAAGTTGATGAGATTTATTCACCCTGAATTATGCAAGCAAATGAGATTTTAAGTGCACCCATTTACGTGTATATATAAACAGGAAAATTGTGATTTAATGTACTAATTTTGTATTTATTGAAGATGTATGGTAAAAGGCTTCAGTTGTTGCAGACTAATATAAAAGTATTGAAATTGTTTCTATTGTGGAGTGAAGAAGGAAATAAGAAATCTCTGATTGGTTTCTGTTTAGTACTCATATGGATTTCAATATGCCCAATAATTAGATTATATTCAATGTTAACTTCAAGTTGTGGATAGGTGATGAGTACTGAAACTTAAATTACTTTTTCAATTGTAGATGCTCGATACGATTTGGATTTGATGATTCGCAGGATGATGGATTTTGTGACTTCAGCCAATGCTATCATCTGTTTAACACATTTTTACCACAAACAAGTTGCCGTTAAAAATCTTTGGAGCTTCGTTTGCGATTTTTCGAACTGCTCCGTTCCACTCAAACACGAGTCTTTTAATCGGAAATTGAATATTTCTTTAAAATATATGCAACGTTTTTTCATTGTTTACATCTGCCTCGTAGTCAGTCTTATGATTACCAATAATTTTACGTTTGTTCCATATTCGAACAACGAATCCTTTTATATTGTTTATGAGAAGGTAAAATTCAGTGATCCTCTCTCGGTTTAATAATTTATTTATGGGATGCAGGTGTCGGTATCTCCGTACAGTGAGATAATACTTGTCCTGCAGTTTCTTTCTTCGACTTTCGGAACTATAGGGACGATATTTATATGTACATTTTGCTGTTTCCACTATGATTTAATCACCAATAGGATTATACACTTGAAGTTTATGTTGTTGCAGATAAAATATGTAAAAGATAGGTGGAGGCGCAGGGAACATTTCGTTTCTTGCGTGCGATACCATCAAATTATAATCGGGTAAGTGTTGCAATTAATTTCATAAAATTGTTAGTTTTTCACTAAAACCATACACAGTTAAATCTGTTTTTTTAGCCTATGCGAAAAATTGAACGAATCTTACTACTATTTCATAACTTTGATGGCTTGCGGTCCTATTTCCATCATGACCATCGCCACTTTTAAACTTGTCAAAGTACGCAATACGATTGCATCTAAATTCCTTTAATATTTCATCTTCTAGCAATTCTCTATTTTATACGCTATATATATAGCTATCCCATTTATCATTATGTTATTCTCAAGCTTAACCAGTGAACACATCCAACGCCATGTAAGTCTTCTAAATGAAACGCTCGTGATTTAATTCAATCAATCCAAAATTGTATATTAAAGGAGTTCTAATAATCTTATACGTTATTATCATGTTTAAGAGTTTGGATGTGAGCGAAACTGTGTTCTCGGTGATACCTTGGGATGGCGATATCCAATTGATGAAGGATATGCTCTTCATGATGATCCGAAGCCAAAAGCGGCTGGTCATGCGGTTGGGTGGTGTCGTCGACTATTCCAATGTCTTCTTTTTACAGGTTTCCTATGAATAATCTTGAATCACCATAATCATTACTTAATTACTTTTAATAGATACTCAGGTTTTGCTATTCACTTGTCACTCTATTGATAAATACCATGTAATGTAATGCGACCATTAAATCTAATAGCAAGGCAATCACGCTTAAAGCCATTAAGTAAGCTGAGAGTAGATTAGTTTTCGGTTTACTGTAGAGCAGAAATGGTCAAGTTATTGGAGCATCCCGTCAACGTTTTACGTTTTTTATCCATTTGGACGGACACGAAATCTAAACTGCATTACTTTATTGGGATAAGTTTTCTTGTAGCCTCATGTTTCACCCTGTACGGTCCCATCGGCCATATGATATATTACATAAGTATATTTAATATTATTCAATTTGATTGATTTGATCAATCGTTTTCTTTTTAAGATAACTTCGGATTTAGCTTCAATCATCTATCTACTGATTTATCCATAATTGTCGGCTTTGTTTTTGGAATGCTTGTGCAAATCTACTTTTACTTGAAACACGACGACGTCAAAGCTTTACTAAAAGATTTAGGTGATCTTAAGTCTTTCAAAGAACCCAAAACTGTTCTCGTCTTAGATAGAAAATTCAATCGCATTTCGGAACTGCTCATCAGATATTGGATGATACCTTCCTACATCGCCGTTCTGTTACACACTTTTACAAGAGAATTTAAGTTTGAACGTTGTCCAGATCATGTTGTCAACAGATGCGGTTTAGCCGTTAATTTAGTGCGTATCTTTTTTTTAATTCTCTTTTCCAGTTTATTAAATAGTTATTTCAGGTATATCCTTTCGATATTTTCTATTTTCCGATGAGGGAATGCATCGTTCTTATAGTGAACACGACCGGTACGTGTATTGGTTGCGGTACTATCTACATCATAATCTTCACCACGTTCATGAGCGATCACATAGTGCATCGCATCATACATTTAAAGAGTTTGCTGATGGAGTTGAGGTCAATGGAGCGCGGTTGGGCTAGAAACGAGCATATGAAGTATTGCATCAGATATCATCAAAATATCATAGAGTAATTAATCATATCATTAAACAGTGTTAAATAATCAAAATACATAATTTGCAGATTTTCTGTTAGATTATCAAACTTTTCGGAAAACCTCTACTTGTTATACGTTTGCATCACCGCAATTATCCTGAGCTTAATATCGTGCGAAGCCATCGTGGTGAAACCTAATTAAAACATTTTATCTTCCAATTGAAGTAATTACTTTGATTTTCAGAAACTTGAATACTTGCCGTTTTGGCACGGCGTTTTGTATTTCATTCCGCTCCATTTGAGCGCTTCAGCAGGAGAGCATCTTTATGAAAATGTAATTAGTATTTTTCACTGAAACAAGTTCTTCAGACTGTTTACATCTTTCAGAGTATAAATATCTCGTTTGTTATCTTCGGATCCGTTCCCTGGGACGGGGATCTGAAACTACAGAAGGACATGCTTTTTATGATGACGAGGACGAACGTTGCTTTGACTTTACGCATCGGTAAATTCACAACGTACAGCAGACCCTTCATGCTTTCGGTAAGATCAATATCCAGAATAAGTAAAAATATCCAGAGCTCATTTTTTTTCAGGTTTTAAAATTATGGTATTCCCTTTTCACGCTCTTAATCAAAATCCTTTAAATGTAAACAAAACTTATTAATAAGTTTTATAATAATTTCAAACATTCTTCATACATAATTTATTTGAAAGCAAATTTTACATAAATAATTTAAATTTAATTGTATTTATCTTGGTAATTATTTGTTTAATCAGTATAAGTAATAACTAATTACTTTCTTTGCAATTACGCAATTATATATCAATTGATAATAAGTGAATTTGGTTGCCTATAGAACAATTAGAAAATTTGAGCAGCGCCAAAACAGCTGAACTACAGCGTTGTAAAATTATCCGTTAGATGGAAAAGCAGCACGTAATATGGTTTGTACTTTAAAAGCATGCAACCAAATTAACAAACAGTAATTTAAATTTAAAATTATTTTATTAATCAACGTTATAATTAAAATTGTGGTGAAAATGTGTGATTATACAATTGTAACTGATTATTTGTGATTTTCATTAAATCTATTATTACAATGATTAGTATAAGCTTTAACAGTGAATTGCATCGATTATATTGTGATAAGTTAGATTTTACTCAAACCTATTTCTCTAGATATGGAAAAATACTGATTAAAGAGAAAGCACTTTTTAAAATCTGAAATAAATTAGAAAAACTCATGAGGTTTGTTTTGATTTTGAAAGTACACTTGCCCCAGTTACTAAAGCCCTGGAAAATGGGCCGAACTTTCCGGCGCTCCAAATCAAAGGTTTATTGCATCTCTGTATAACGAACATCATGTCTTTCTGCAAACGCACGCAACCGTCGTAAGGAATCGATTGAAACACGACCAGACCTAAATCCGAAGACTGAAAACGCAATAGTTATTTGTGTAATCATCTAATGGATTAGTAGTATGCAAACGTGTTCAGCTAAATTTTCACTGGATGATGACAGGGCCATCAAACATAAGAAATATCCAGATAAATGTATCATCGTCGTTGTATCAAATTTCTAAAAGAAAACAATAAATAAAATGATTTAACATTTATTGGATTATTTAACTCTCATCTGTATGAAGCATTGGATACCGATATTCGTGGCCATAATTAAAACTGACACGAATCCCATGGTTCCAGTTATATCATTGAGCTGCTCGCTGTAACTGCAATAGCTTTGTTATTCATCTGTAATTAAAAATTAAGTTTTTTTAATTACCCTATAACCTTTTGATGGTGTCGAACAAAAGTTCTGAAATAATTTCGACGAGCATCACCTTGCTTAATAAACGGAATTTGCGAGATGTCGCGTTTCATGATTTTAATCCTGTGTGCAAGGAGATCGTGCATGAAACATGAATATAATACTATGTAGACTGCAGATAGAAACAGACCCAAAGCTCCGATGATTTGAAAGAAACACACAATCTGTCTCACAGGAGAATAAAACACATCGAAAGGAAAAGCCTAAAGAAAATCCGTCACAATATTATTAATTAATCTGTTTAAAGATCTCACCACTTCCATCAGTAATCCGCACCAGGTGTTCACGTGCTCAGGGCACGGTGAAAAAGTAAAGAAATTGCTGTAAATCGAAATATCTTTTACCATATTCAATGGTACAAAGAACCACCAGAATATGTTCTGAACCAACTTATTCAATCTTTGATCCAATTTCTTTAAACTCTCCGGCGTCCGACCGTGATCGAAAGTCATGATTTTTCCAAGAATATCGCGCAATTGTCCTTTTTTAATAAACAAGTACACGTTGAGATTGAATATCAATACACCAGATAGTTCCAAACTAAGATCCTTTAAAAGGACATCTAAAGTGAAGACTGTTAAGATAAATATTAAAATAAAACAATCTCGCCAATGTTATTATAATCACCTTCAACGTAGAAGACGTGGAAAATACAGCAAATCATTGGAAACAATATTATAGCAATGAAGATCAAGGTTTGCAAACGGAATTTGGGATCGTCGTATTTGGTGAAGTGAAGAAACGAGATGAATTTTTGCATTGCCAGCAGATACTCCTCTTCCCGTTCTTTCTTCATGCTGCTACCAAATGAACAGTATTTGATGATTATAAAAACATTACGTTTTAAGTTTAACTTATAACATTTTACCATCAAACTAAAGTAATTTGTATGAATTCAAATATTTACTCATATTCATTATTCAATGATTACAAAGTAAACATATTAATGATTTGACCATAACCGAATGTATTTGTACTTTACTATTAATATTTATTATGTTTTTTTAACGCAAATGGGAAATAATATAATTTGAGGAAAGGTTGAATAATTATAAGACTTTTTACTCGTTTAAGATAAAATAGATTTAAATTATATTAAAATTATACATATGTATAGTTATATCACACAATCATCTTCTTCATTTTATATAGATTCATTTTTGTACACCGACAAACGCAAAACATTAAAACTCTAAGAAACAATAACATCCATAGAATTTTATTGCTACACAAAACACACATCGAGGATTATTATTTCATGGTTTTATTTGCAAAGTAGGCAGGAACCGAAGACAAACCCCCCAATTTCAACCCCTTCTTCTCATTACTTCATCCTCTCGCGTCGCCGTTGATTGTCAATTTCCTGTATTTTTTTTTTAACGTCCGGATCGAAATATCAATAACGTGTAAATATATATATATGTATTATGTACCCTTCTCGCCACTTGTATATATAAATACGCATAAAATCTCATCAAAAAGATAGACAAATCATAAATTTAATTCCTGTGCAATTTTTTGTTGCTGTTGTTCTTGTACGTAATTGACCAAAAGTTAGTCTGAATATTGTTGTGTTGATTATACAATTTGTTGTTTTCTTTTGTGTGGGGATTTTTTTTTTTAGTTTTTGCAGAAAGTTCGCGAGAGAGACCGGCTTCCTTTCGAATCTAATGCTTGTTGATGACGGCGCTCTTCACTGAATTGGTGCAGTTGCAGATCGCCGTGAAGACGCGCGTTGCAAACGTCTTTGCAGAGGTTTTCGCCTTGTTTATAGACGCACCGATGCGTTTGCTCCCATCTAGAAAAACACAGAGAATCAGACCGAAAAACGAGACATTCATTAATGTCTACTAATGTCCATTTTCACAATGTTTTGTTGACTCAATTGACAAGAAACTTTACAACACACACATCTTAGATAATTAAATAAAGTAAAAGTTGTAAATTTGATTATCAAAATTAAGTTCTTAAGTAATCCAAATTTTGCACAAAACACAAATTTGCAAAACAATTTGATTTTTAAAACTGAAATGTTTTTTTTTCTTATTAAATTCTCTTTCATATTGTGTAAATTATATAAGATTGAATGCAATTTTAATGAGATCTAGGACATAATTTTCTTTTTTTCTGCGAAACGCAATGGAAAAACAGTGTGAGAGAGACAAACAGACGATGGGAATTGCGGCGAGGTGCAACGGAAAGACACGTCAATGATGGGTCATGCGCTCGGACTATTGATCCACAGGTTTTCGCTCCAAAATTCGAAAGATACTCACTTTGCAAGCCGCTGAAGGGGTCCTGGAAAAATGGAAAAATAAAATTGGGTTTTCAGGTATCGATTCAACGTTATAATAATAAAGAAATAAATATATACAATAACAAGCAATTATTGTGCAACTAATTTGATTTTGCCCACTACACAATTGCACATGAAACAGCTCATTAAACATATCATTTATCCTTCATTGTTAATTGTTGTAATTATATAAATATTAATTGCATTAGTTGAAATCTAAACAAAGTACTTTCATCATTAAAACAACATCAAAATTAAAGTTACATTTGATAAACAGTAATTGCTCTAAAATTGTTCAATTTAAAATAATGTAGATTATTATGTTTAAATAATAAAATATTAAGTAATCAACTAAATAATTGAACATAAGTGTTCAATATTATTCTTGGATCTTGATTTTAACTTCTTATTAATTATTCAAGCGTCTAGACTACATCGAGTTTAAGAGACTTCCTGATAATTTCTGGGAATAAATTTTGTAAAGTTTTGTTACATATTATAGTTTGAATGAAGATGAGCTATTTCGTGCGCAACAAGCTACTGTTGTTATGATTATTACCAGTTCATTATATTGATTGGCTTCGATATGTTATTACTATCGATGTTTTAGTTATTATGGTATGAATTGTCTTCATAAGTGTAGAAATTAATTGTCGTTTCATTAATTAAAGTTTGAAATATTTATGTGTATTGAAGATGAAGATGCCTTTAAATAGTTAGTTTTGTATTGTTTGATTGAATGAAAACGGGCTTCTATTTAATGTGCAGCAAACTAATGATGATGATGATGATGATGTTATGATTCTCTGTACTAACTGTTTTGGACTTCTTGAGCTGGCGTGTGGTGGCCTCCACCGCAGCCTTCTCGACGACGTCGTCGAGAAACGCGTTCAAATCCTGCATCTTCTCCGGATCCTTCTTGAAGTCATCGATCTGATTCTTGAGCTGCTCCTGCTGCTCGAAGTCCAGCCGCAGCTGTTCCTTGCGTTCCATCGCTCTGCAGCACTTCTTCCTCTGATGAGACGCTGATGACTTCCCGGCGGCAACGCAGGATCGGTCGCATCTGCACTGCTCGCTCCGCCGGGTTTTGGTCGCCGCGACGCCGGAGCGATGTTGGTGCGCCGCGACGCCCTTTCCCCCGACGCCTCCACCACCACCACCATCATCTGCAACTCTTCCGCCGCCATCGTAACCTATTTTCCAGTGTTTGCCGTCCCCCCACGAGAAAACCATGATTCGATACGATGATGATGACAATGATGATGCTGCCCCATTCCACACTTGCTTGTGACGCGAGCAAATTTGATTCCCTTTGACATGATCGGATCAACGTCAAAAACGGTCGCTGGAAATCAATGCAAAGGCGGCCGATCTACAGGAATTAATCAAATGGCAGAATCGCATGGGGTGGTCATGCCTTCATCAAAAATAACAACTATAAATAGATTCGGCAGTTTTCCTATCGCCTCCCCAAAGGCACGAACGTTGAAGAAATCTAAAACCTGAAGCTAATTGGAAGAGAAACAATATTCGCCCTTCGCGTTTCCCGGGTGTATTGATTCGCAATACCTGTTGTCCTCATCGCAAACTCAATCAGAGCAGAAACCTCTCGAATCCACTCTATATTTAATACACTCAACGTAAAATTGCCTCAAAACATATTAAGATACAAACTGAATTTAGTCACTACATAATTTCAATTTCAACCAATATTTCACAATATAATTTTCATGATAATTTTCAAAAAAAACTTTATATAAAATAAAATCATATTATAAAAGAGTTAATAGGAAAATTAGAAAGATTATCGTTTTTAATAACAGAAAAATAAAAATTTCTCAGTCACAGTAAAACTTTAACAAAATAAAAAAATTGCTCTACAACTTTGTTTCTTCATATAATCAACATATAAGCAAATATAGTACAAAAATAACTTCTTCCTACGGTAAACTAGAAATGTATAAAATAAAACATAGTTGAGAAACAAATGTGTGTGTTCTTTAGTGGTTTGTACTAAAATGTTTTGAATTATTTCTCTCCTTCCATTAGTTCACCGTATGAATATTATTGATTTCTTTTAAGTGTTCCGTGTTTAAGCGTCCATCGAAACAGTGCCCAATATTGTTTATGGACTATAAATGCGCAACTTATATTTCATCGAGCATTTATACTGATTACCATATTTTTTTAAATAAGTTTATCTAATCAAAACTATTGCGGTTTTGTAACCAATAGATTGGATTATTTATATATATATTTATATATAAATAATAAAATTAATGCTTGAAACAGAAACTGTAATAGACAGAATGGATCCAAAAGATGAATATGAAAGCTGAATGTTTGGGGAATGTAGCAAGTATTGATATATTACTGTGGTTTTATCCGTTTGGCTGTAATTAGCGTTCAAATTTGAAAAAATGCTTGAAAAATCAGTGTTTTCATATTTCATTGATTTTCTCGAAAACTATAATACTTTTAAATAATCCAAAAGATGCATATGAAAGCTGAATGTTTG
>NW_017099404.1:0-256 GCF_001412225.1 Nicrophorus vespilloides
TCAAATCCGGGTACCGGGTTAATCTTAAAGTTCTTCAGGATTTTGACTACGGTATATTTCATAACAATCATGGCGTATTTTTTTCCTGAAATAATCCAATCATCAGCGCATTAAAAATGTCTAAATTTAGACATACCTATGCAGTTTCGAGGACCAGCACTGAAAGGAGCTAAACAAAACTCGTTCCTTTTGGCGCTGTTCTCCGGTGTGAATCTTTCCGGATCGAAATGATCGGGGTTGGGAAAATATTCAGGAT
>NW_017099404.1:262-4761 GCF_001412225.1 Nicrophorus vespilloides
GTTTTTTAACAATTTGTATGTAAGCTTACCAATGGTGATGTCCTTCCGTATAAGCCTCTCCGTGAAAGGTACTGGCGTATGTAGCCTCATGGATTCTTTAAGGACGCATTCCATATAAGGCAACTTGTTTAATTTACTAAGGGTTATCTCCTCATTTCCGGAGATATTTTCATCGATTTCCTGGAACAACCTCTCCTGCACATCTTGATTCTTGCCAAGCTCGAAGATCGCCATGCTTAGAACCGAAGCAACGGTGTCGTGACCCTACAAATCTGCATTAAAATATGTTGCTCAATCGCATCAAACTTACCGCAAATATTAAATTATCCACTTCATTTCTAACTTCAGTTTGGGTCAAATTACCGTCTCTTGCGATTTTCAGGAGTAAATCCATCATATCATTAGGTTTGTTGCAATCTTCATCATGGAATTTCGACATTTTCTCCTTGAGCACGTTATTCACGAACGATTTCAACACTTCGACGTGTTCGATCTGTTCCTTGCTGGAATTCGTGCAACTGTAAAGAAAATCGTTGGTCTTCACAAGAGAAAACAAGCGTAATAAGTGCAACTCCAAGAATCTTTTGACGGATTTCACGTATTGCAACTCAGGATTTAATTGGGCATTTATCTCATGACCCATCGCCGATTCTATATTAATCAAAAATAAATTGTTTTAATCGTATTTGCAAACTTTGTAATTTCAAATTACCGCAGATCAAATCCAATGAATATAAATTAATTAATGGGAAAATATCGAAGGAAACTGAAACATTCTCTCTTATTTTGTCAACTAATATATTAGAAAGTCGCTCAAATGTTGGGATGAAACCCTCCAAAATTTTCGTGCTGAACATCGGATTCAAGAGTTTCCTGTGCTTTCGCCAGGTTGTAGCTGTAATGATTTTCAAAATAAATACCACATAATGTGTTTTATTTGTAAGCATTGCCATCGGTCACCAGAATTCCATTTCCAAGCCAAATCCCCAGGAATCTATAGAGTCGCGTCCTGTGTATGTGCTCCGAAGATCCTAAGATTATTTCCATATATTTAGCTCCTGATATCATAACCGTTGGGTATTCAGTGTTGTTCCAGAAACGCAATATTGGACCGTGCTCTTCGAACAATCGTTGCATGTTCTTCAAAAAATCTGTAGAAATAACAGCAAAATAAAACACGAATTAATATTTTTAAATTGAAGTAAATAGATTGAATTAAGTTACAGATAATATATTTTATTAAAAAAAAATAGATGATTATACCATTTTAACATAATTTAGTTAGAAATATGTTTAAATCAGGATCATATGTTGCTATGATGCAAAGGGGCGACAAAAGCAACGAAATGGGACAGCATAAGTAGCGTAATCATAAAAACTCCAACCGCTCACACATACACGATTTTGTATAATACATGTAAGGGGCGGCATTTCGAAGCCCTGGTTTTAATAATTACATTATTTAATTGAATCATTATAAAATAGTCCAACAAAACGAGTTATTTTACAATTAGTGTTTAATTCTATTTAATTATTTTGTGAATAGTTCGTGAAGACAAATATTGCTTAATTATATATGTTATAAATATTTAAAAAAATAAGGCGAATTGAATGCGTGTATTGCTAATTTATGTATAAAATAAAGGTTACTTTCCTTAAAATACAAAAAAGTATGTATTTAGTTTTCTTTACTTTTTATTTTAATTATTTATTTATCATTTTTTATTATTATTAATAATTTCGTCCATGGATCTATGGATAAATATTGCAATAAATGTTATTTTATATAAATATTTTAGGCATTTGTATTTTTTATTATTACTGAGAAATTTTAATTCAGTTTAAATTGTAGTAATTATTTATAAATTTATTACTAGTATTTGATTGCTTATTAATTTGCTTGCAAATTATTGAAAATGTAATTTAGAAAACGGACAGCATTTTCATAAATAACGTCTACTGTGATCTTGCAATTATAATTAAGTAATTTTTAATTTGATGTATGTTTCAAATTAGGCACTTTGTGATTTACTTATATGCTTTTAAGGCATTCACTTGTAAACGTTTCAAAATTTTTCAATGAGCGAAGGATTTTTAATTCCATTTAATAATCTTTCGGTTTCACTCTGTGATTTATACAGATTTCTTATATTTCTCATTATTTTTATTAAAGTTGCCTTTGTTTTCGTATTGTGTACAATCTGAATTATAAATTATTTATTGACAATGTTATTTGTTTACTTTGTTTTAGCTTTTACATCAATATTTTCTTTTTATTCTTTAATTATTTGTGTATTTATACATATTGTGTCTTATTATTTATTGTTGTTGTTGCTGTATTTGTTGTGTTA
The DNA here is from genome assembly GCF_001412225.1 of Nicrophorus vespilloides. NCBI lineage: Eukaryota > Metazoa > Arthropoda > Insecta > Coleoptera > Silphidae > Nicrophorus > Nicrophorus vespilloides. The sequence continues at coordinate 2,614 of NW_017099404.1, forward strand.
TCAATTTTATAACTGTTATTGTTTGTATAGCAACAACTTTAAAACCTGAAATGCATTAAATAAATTGTAAGATTTATTTTATTTTTTTTTATAACTTTTCATTGGCTTTTAACTTTAATTACTAGTTTAAAATTAGTATGACATACCTACTGGATTGTTACCAAATTCTAGGATTGTTCCAATAAACGGATAGTTCTTAGGTCCAGGCAAATTCAGAACATCCTTGCAACGTTTGCGGACTTGCCATGCTTTGAAATAAAGAAAACCAACTAGAATCGCGATCAGAACTAACACCAACATGTTTACGCGTTTAGTTCTAAGTTTTTAAAGAATGTGTGCGGTTCGATTACAAACCCACAATATATAGCAACATGTAAATAGAAGTTACATAATCAGTACACGTTAGAATATCATTAATGACGTTCTGAGGCCGCGATGAGACTACTTATATTTTAATGTATTGAATATTCTTTTATTATGCCACAGATCTTATTGTGGTTATTTCACTTATTCAAGTGAGATGTACAATTTCATTTCTCTGTTATACAAATTATATCGGAAAATTTGTATAATGCATCAATTGGTCAAGGACAGCGATCTTCAAATTGCATCACATCGGTTATTTTAACATCAATTAATAACTGTGATTGACAACAGGCATCGACAGAACGTGGCTAAATTATGGTCTTCGTTATTTTATTAATTACCATTGATTGGTACAGTGGAACCTCGCTTAACGAGCGACGTTCTGCATAACGAGTGTCGATGAGAAGAGAAGTCCGGATTTCGCGCCTTTTACAACACTTTTAAAACTTGTGTACTTGTTGGTTTTATTTTTTATCCCAAAATTAATTACAAATATATTAATTACATATATAATTTGAAGAAAATCTGTAGTATTTAGAGTCTATATAGTATTTAGTCAGTCAATTGTTTGAGAAGTGGAAATTATAGATTGTACTTGAAAAATATTCATTGATTCCGAAAATTTATTTTATAAAAGAAATACTTCATTACTGTTGAATTTTTTTTTCTGTTTATGTTTATTTACGACAAAGTTTGTGAAAATGTACGTATTTTTATTTGCAATATTCCTTTAAATTAAATAAGTTCTATAATATTCTAGGTTATAGATCAAAATATATTTATTATATATTAATTTTTCTATACACCAAACAATATAAATAGTCTACATCAGCGTTTCTCAATCTTTCTGCTGCACGACCCAACATATTTATGTAGTTGTACTACCAACCAGATGTTTTTTTACCAGTTCCTCATTTTGACATTGGGTGATAGCTGTCATTTCGACCTCTTAAAAATTTAACGAGGTGCAATTTTGGGTCGCCATCCAAGGGGTTGACTGATCTACTTAATATTAATGCTTTCTTTTTTTTATATAAACTCTCCACTTACATAGTGAAGGTACGGAACTAAGTCAAGTCGAATATATTCCATGGTTGCTATATAAAAAAAAATGTCAAATAAATATTATACAATACATTATACAGTAGAATAAATAAACAGAGAAGATAGATATGTGTTTAAAAAGACTAAAAACATTAAGCATATACATAAGCATGAAATGAAGAATGACTGTTGATGATTTATGCCAGAGGTACCCAAACTTTTTTGTGTCGTAGATCCACCTGGGGACCAAAGACGCTGTGTGGTGGCGTGCCCTCGCAAATTTGAAAATCGAGTGGCGTCATCTTCAGTTGTCTCTATGCAACCTTAATTCAAACGAAAGCAATGGAAAGCAATATACCAAAACATAACCTAAATATTTACCGTCTAAAGTGTAAGCTTCGTTGCGTATGGTTGTGCCATCCATATTCTCGACATTTATTAAATTTAAAGGTGATATTTTACATATATAATTTACTTTATATTATCTAATATTACTATTTATTGCAAATTATACAATTACATAAATAATTACATGGCTTCTCTATAAAGTCTGTAATCAATTACATAAATAATTACAGGCTTCTCTGTAAATTTAGCCAACTAAATGTTCATTTATATTATTACAAGTTCGGCACCACATATATTAGTTAATTATTTTACTACTACTCACTAAATCTATAAATAATGTATTGAAATAAATAAAAATTACTAATTAATATTCTTATTTCATATGTCTCT
>NW_017099405.1:0-11400 GCF_001412225.1 Nicrophorus vespilloides
ATCTAGAGCATGTTATCTGTTTTTTTTTTTTCTTCTTGTAGATAGATTGCTTTAAAAAAAAAAAAAAAAAAAAAAAAAAAATTATCTCCAAAACCAAAATAGTTCCTCTCCTCGACCGATACCTTTCCCTCTCCTTGAAATTTAAATCTAAACAGTCCAACAAAGCCTCCCTCTCTAAATTATGTGTCCCCCGATACCCAAATATCCATCCACAATTTAAATATCTTACATTATCCCTATTCCAATACCTAATGTCCCTCGATTGATACCCACTTGTTCCTACTACGCTGCTTTTTTTATTCCTCTCATTACTTTGCTATATGCTATATTGTTCTTTCATTAAATTATGTTCCCGGGCAGAAAGACCTCAATCGATAGCCCTTTGGCCAGCCTATTAATATATAATTTTTATTTTTATTTATGTTAGGCCAATAAATTTTTATTATTATTACATTAAATGAAATTTAAAAATATTTTAAACAGTTTTTAAAGACTTTTCTTTGGCAAATTTATTTGATGTGTATTATTTTAATTAATAATAATTATAATATTTATTGCAAAAATAAAAATAAAACCTTAATAGAAATCCCATTTTAATTGTTTAAGAAAAAAATAAATTCTAAAATAAAATAATACGTATTTCTAGTAAAATCTGCTTAGCCCTAAAGCAGATTTTAACACTTCAATAGAATCTTAAATTATATAACTCATCCAATAGGTAAATTTCAATAGTTTCAAATTATTACCATTGTTATCGATAATATTAAAGAATAAACAAATATTTGTGTTCATTAAAAATTGTTTTTCTAGAATATTTATTACATTAGTATACAGAGATATTTGATATCTGCATGGTATATCGTTAGGTATCAATGATTTGTTTCAACATTTCGATGTATAAATACTGTGGCAGAAGGCAAGAGAATTATCAGTCAACTTGTTCAGTCAACACAAAGACCAAACTAATATACCAAGATGTTCAAACTGGTGGTGTTGTTTGCTGTTCTGGCCGTCGCTGCCGCAGCCCCTGGTCTCCTGTCAGCCCCTTTGGCTTACAACACCGCCATAGTTGGCAGTGTACCTACCTCCATCAGTCATCAGAGCAGCAGCATAGTCCATAGCGCAGCACTTGCCGCCGCCGTTGCCCCTGTTGCTCCGATCGTCCAAGCCGCCCCTGTAGTCGCCTCTGCTCCAGTAGTCGCATCTGCTCCACTACCAGCACCCATCGTTAACTCGTACACTGTTCCACTTCTCGCTGGTAACGGAGGATCCCTTCTTGGAGGATCTCTTCTTGGAGGATCTCTTCTTGGAGGATCTCTTCTTGGAGGTCATGGAGGTTCCCTACTTGGAGGTCACGGAGGTTCCCTTTTGGGAGGACATGCTGGGTCTCTTTTGGCCGGACCTCTTCTCGGCGGCCACGGCGTTCTCTACTAAACGATGATGACTTTTCCATTTCCCCATATAAAATAAACGATACAAGAAGAAAAAAACAAGGATTCAATGCAATAGTAAAGCTACAACTGTAACAATAAATGTGATTTTTAAAATGCAATACCAACTATATTATTATTTCTTAAATATCCTTTATCCTTCGCAAAAACATATTACTTTTCAAGTAAGAAAAAGTATTTTAAAGTGCTTTAAAATTTGTAAATTTTATAAAACAAATTAGAATATTTAATGTATAAATGACATAAAAGTTGTTTAGACTTGGAATTTATACATTACTTTAAGGACTTATAAATATGAGAATGTTTCAGGCGTAATGGTTTCTAAAGACCTACGTAAATCTCTAAATGGAAACTATAATGACGATGTCGAAACAAATAACGAAACCATTTCTTATTAATGGATCTGCTATTAAAATTTAATCTACCTACATTTCATTAATATTGGTTAACTAAAAAAAAATAAACATATTTGTCCGTGAAATTATAGAGAATATAATATTTATCATTATGCATTATGAATACAAAATATTCATTATGAAATAAGAGTTCAAAAAAGTATCAAACATTTAATTATTTATTAGTATAAAATATAATATTATTTATATTTATTGCAACTATTGAATAACACTTAATTTAATAACAAACTTAATCAAAAAATCAGTTTTGAAACTTCATTCCTATTTCCATGATATTTTTATGTAACTTTCGAGGAACCAGAATTATGTTTTTTTTTAATAATTAATTCCTAATATCCTATATGATTATACTAGTTATAATAATCTTACACAATATTTAAATTCGAAAACTATCTCCGCCATATTTAAATTGAAAGTATATTTTATTGATTTGTTTAAAATTAGTATTAATTGTGAAGTACATTTTGGTAGTAATTTTGGTTACTAATGATGTGAACTTAAATTATTCTATAGAAAATAATATTTATCGTTTATCAAGTTCATCTGACATAAATCAAAAATTAAAATGATTCCAATATTTAATTAAGACAAACATAACGCTCAGCAAATCAATGATCACACTTAGATTACTACTTTCTTTTTCTTGTAAATAGATCATTTTATGATTAGATTGAGTTTGATGGGCTAACATAATGCAAAAATGTATATTTTGTCTTTACAAAATCATAGTATCATAAAACATTTTGTTTATGACTTTGGAAAGATATTGAACTCATGTAAATATATTATACCACATTATTGAATAGATACAATTTTTTGCATGGTGAACGATGAATGATGTACAAAACTGACTATTGAATTGATATAATCGAATCATTAGTAACGATTTATTTTTACCAAAATCTATTTAAGAAAAAATATATATATACATATTACGAAGAAAATATAAAAGTATTTTATTTTTACAGAGAACTTTATATTAATTTATTGTCAATACAAATTTAACTATTATAAATTAATAATTATTTAAAAAAATAGAAAATTTAAACTTAATTAGTTAAGAACATTTATTATTACTTTAAAGTGAAGAAAAAAATATGTAACTTATATTATTTTTTTATTGTGTGTATGAATAATAGTACTTATATTACATTACCTCATAACGCTGCAATGATGGCGATCAAATTGCAATGTGAATGCAATACAGGCGTTAAATAAAAATCAAATTTCTTACATAAACTTACTATAAATAGGGTGTCAATCAAACGATTGGCATCAGTCATCTCATTGATTCAGACTACCAAAACACAACAGTACAGCACAGAAATGTTCAAGTTATTGGTATTCCTCGTTGCCATGGCCGTAGCCACCGCTTCTCCTGGGTACCTGTCATCTTCTTTGGGCTACAGCACTGGAGGAATCGGTGTTCCAGGATCCGTTAGCCGTCAAAGCAGCAGCAGCTACGCCGTGTCTACACCACTGGTTGCCTCTGCTCCAATCGTCTCATCCTATGGTGGAGGAGTCATAGCCGGACATGGTGGATCTTTATTAAGCTCTGGTTTAGGAGGATCTTCATTAGGAGGATCTTCTTTGGGTGGATCTTCTTTAGGAGGCTCTTATGGAGGCTCCGGGTTTGGAGGATCTTCTTTGGGAGGTTCGTCTTTAGGTGGATTGGGTGGTTCTAGTTTGGGCGGACACGGATATTATTAAAAGCAATTTTCTGATCTATATCTAAATGTACAACAACAATATGCAATAGAAACCTGAATTTACATATAATAAACAACTTGTCTATGTCAGAACAAAAGTAACCTTGCATTTTTTTTTTGTACCTAATCCCAATCAAATCAATAATTTATAATTAAAAACATATATCTTCTTATAGTACATTTTTATTATAAAAAAAAAACAAATTTAGAAATAAAAATATAAGATGTTTTTAGTTATATAAAATAATGAATTTATTGTTATAATATAACATATATAATAATCTATTAAAAGAAATGAAATAGATATAAAACAATAACATACAATTTGGGATTTAAAGTGAATGCACATGTGATTCAAATCAATGTCACCTACTGAACCATTCGACTATAAATACGATCGCGAAGATTTCTTACGTATCAGTCACATTGTTTAGTCGACACAGACAACACAGACCTCAAACAAATCAATATGTTCAAATTGGTGGTGTTGTCCGCTCTTCTGGCCGTCGTTGCCGCCGCTCCAGGCATTTACACCTCTCCTCTGGCATACAGCGCTGCTGTCGTTGGAAGCGTACCAACTTCCGTCAGCCATCAAAGCAGCAGCGTCGTCCACAGCGCCGCTTTAACCGCCCCAGTTGTCCACACCGCTCCAGTTGTATCTGCGTACTCTGCTCCAGTTGTCTCTGCTTACTCTGCTCCAGTGGTATCCGCTTACTCTACTCCAGTAGTATCCGCTTACTCCGCTCCAGTTGTAGCCGCCCATGCCGCCCCAATTGTAGCTACCCCAACTGTGGGTGTCCATGGTTACCACGGTCTTCATGGAGCTGTTGTCTATTAAATAATGTTAATTTCCTGATTAAAAAATAAAAATGCATAAACAATTATCTTTTTTATTTTTACCTATTTCATAAACCTAGAAAGAAATATTCTTTGATTATTTTTATATAAAATTATTAATAAAAAGTCAGCTATTAGTTTAAGTTGAAGATATGATTATGAGTGACCCTGATTCTTATGATAATCTTAAAAGTCTGTGACAATAAGCATACTTTTCAGTAAATTTAAATAACTTGGTAACTAACCAATATTCATTGAATTAAATAAAAATGTACGAATATTGTATGTAAATTAACATTAGTATGACAATAATGTTCTTTTCTCACTATTATAATGAAATATAAAAAATAAGTCAACTTAACGAAATATGACTAAATATATACTGTTTTCAATAATTTGAAATATAGAATTACAAATGTATGTTATTTTTTATATTATTAAATGATAATAGAAGGAAAAACTACAGCCTCTTGGCCCAAATAGACAACAATTTAAAAACATGATATTAAGGATTATAAAAAGTAAAATAATAATACATTGGGCGGAATTTATGATAGTTCTGTAGTTATTTATTGAAAATTATTATTTTTTGCTTTTATATTTTTTTATATTGAAGTTTGTGTTATGCTAAAATATATTTTCTACTCAATTAATTATGAAAAATTATATATTATACCTATGATCATTAGCAGAAGTTGAATTTTATTTTATTTTGATTATTGTATTGAGTTTTTTTTTGATGAAATCGTAATTATTTATATATAATGTATGTATAACTAAATAAATAATAACTAAATGTATTAACATTTTAATAAGAATTTTCTGATTTATTGTTTTTTTTTTGCTTATTTTATTCGTGTTTAATTTTTTGAATGAGAAAAATAAATTATTTGTAATAGTATTGTTAGTTATGTATTATATCATGTTTTTTCTAAATGAGGTACATAGTTCCTGAATATCTATTTTTTACAAAAAATAGTGGCTAATTATTGTTGATTGATTTATATAAAAACTTTAATGGTTAATTTTGACTAAAGTGATATGGACCTAAATCTTTCCGACTAGGAATTTATGTTTCATTATTTACATATTTTAATTTGTCCCATTTGCCTCAAAGTGTTTCTGCCGAGAAGGATATAATATTTTTCTATTGGCGTGGCGTCCTGTCATAAAAAAATAATAATTTTATACATTTAACTTTAACTTTAATAAATTAATATATTTTATTTATTATATCTTATTTTGTTTTAATATTCATTAAAAAATTTATGAAATATATTATAGTTAAATTAAAAAAAAAAGGATAATTAATGATAAACTCCAAACTTTAGAAACAAATAAGTATTTGATTAGATTCATTTATTTATAAGGTAATAAAAATAATTGATATAGAATAATATATAACAACTGAAAAATGAAGAAAACAAAACTTCAGTTATGAAATTTGATACTAAAAAGAGAATGCATATGTGACGTATATCCAATGTCAAAGCTTTAGTAAGCGAGTATAAAAACGCGCGAAAAGTCCCTGAATTTATCAGTCATCTTGTTTAGTCGACACAGACAACACAGACCTCAAACAATTCAATATGTTCAAATTGGTGGTGTTGTCCGCTCTTCTGGCCGTCGTAGCTGCCGCTCCAGGCCTTTACACCTCTCCTCTGGCGTACAGCGCTGCTGTCGTTGGAAGTGTACCAACTTCCGTCAGCCATCAAAGCAGCAGCGTCGTCCACAGCGCTGCTTTGACCGCCCCTGTCGTCCATACCGCTCCAGTTGTATCGGCTTACTCTGCTCCAGTCGTCTCTGCTTACTCCGCTCCAATAGTTTCTGCCTACTCTGCCCCAATTGTAGCTGCCCATGCAGCCCCAGTTGTCGGAGTTCATGGTTACCATGGTCTTCATGGAGCTGTTGTCTACTAAATCTAATGACTTTTGTAATGATAAACATAAATAAAAAGTATTATTGAAAATAGAACATTATTTAATTATACCTTGAAGTTGAGATGAAACAATTAAGTAATTATAAATAATATTGTACGTCATCTAACCTAGACATCCAAACTAAACTGACATATAAATAACTTATTTTCAAATCAATCAATTTACTAACCTTTACTTTATATTTACTAATTTTCAGCTAACATAAAATAAATATTTTTTACTTATAAATTAACAACGATAACATGAATAAAATTATAATAATGTAAATTAATTAAACATTGACGAATAATTCATTATAATCAAATTACAATTTTATTCAAAAAATATTTTAATAATTAGAAAATGCATTCTATAAATTAATAATTATAAACATAATTTATCGTACACATGTTTTTACATGCATATAAAGGGCTATGAACGATTTATCCCATAATAAATTATTTTATCAAAACAAAATCTTTGTTTTTTATATTAGACTTTAGAAATATCATAAACACAACCAAATGCAATTTATAATATTGCGTTTGATAATCATGATGAAGAATGTGATGAAGTTTATTTATATCCTAATTTGAAAGATATTTTCAGTATTAATAAATATTTATTCAGACATAAAGACATATAATCAATAGTCCTTTGCAGCAGTTGACTTTTTGTTTCATTATTATTGTATGGAATTATTAAATTATGTTTTTTTTTGTGTTGTTGTAATAAATATTAGTATTTAACTATTTTTTACTTTTGATCGCAATAAATATTTATAATATAATCATTGAAACTCAAAATGAACTAAATCTGAGAATTTTGAAGTTATACAACTACATACATTTTCTAAATTATTGAATTATTAATTAACAACGTAAATAAAACTTCATACTATTTGTTACCGATATTAAATTTTAAGTAATTTGAAATAATTAATAATCTATTTATTTTGTTTTATTTTAATATAAAAATAAATATATATTATTTTTTTATAATATATTCTATTATATGAAATTTTGTATTACTGAATACAAACGAATCAGAAAGATAAGTAATCTTCATATAAGTTTACTCAAACAAGATAGATCTTCTTTAGTAATGATGCTTTGTAAGTTTAATGTAATTACAACCTAACGTTAAGATACTTTTAAGGACCAAATCCTTTAGTCCTTTTTAAAATGTATAATTAAAAACAAAGTAAATTATATGAAAATTGAAAAACAAAAATAAATGTTGTTAATTGAAATAAATAAGATTAACAAGTAGTTGAACAAGGAAAGAATATTGTCCTTATATTTTCGGCGCTTAAAGAGAATGCACGTATGACTCATATCAATGTCAACGCGTCCTGCACCATGCGAGTATAAATACGCTTGAGAACACATCGAATTTATCAGTCACCTTGTTTAGTCGACACAGACAACACAGACCTCAAACAATTCAAAATGTTCAAATTGGTGGTGTTGTCCGCTCTTCTGGCCGTCGTTGCCGCAGCTCCAGGTCTCTACACCGCACCTCTGGCTTACAGCGCTGCTGTCGTTGGAAGCGTACCAACTTCCGTCAGTCATCAAAGCAGCAGCGTAGTCCACAGCGCCGCTTTGACCGCTCCAGTTGTACACACCGCTCCAGTCGTATCGGCTTACTCTGCTCCAGTCATCTCTGCTTACTCCGCTCCAGTAGTTTCCGCTTACTCTGCTCCAGTTGTAGCTGCCCATGCTGCTCCAATCGTAGCAGCCCCAGCTGTTGGTATCCATGGTTACCACGGTCTCCACGGAACTGTTGTCTACTAAACAAAATTGTTTAATCATGTTTAACCTTATTTCCTTATTCGTTCAAAACTACAGAAATGTATAAATAGGTGTCTTTATACCCGTAAGAAATATATTGTTTTAATAAATAATTATAATTTATTGGCCAAACATCAATACATATGAAAAAAAAGTACATTCTATACACATAAAAAAAAATAAATTCTAATATAAAAAAATATATATTAATAGGCTGGCCAAAGGGCTAATGAACAATGTCTTTCCTCCCGGGAATATAAGTTTAATTATGACATAATATCAGTATTATAATAATAATATACAAATGAACAACAGAAGAATGATGGAAAAAAAAGTAGCGGAGTAGGAACAAGTGTGTATCAATCGAGGGACATTAGGTATTGGAATAGGGATAATGTAGGATATCTAAATTTGGGAAGGATATTTGGGCTTCGAGGGACACAGAATTTAGAGAGGAGGATAAGTTGGATTGTTTGGATTTAAATTTCAAGGAATTGTTTTATAATTCATGGATTTTTAAATATCTTTTAATGATTTGAAACAATGAAAGAATAATCAATAAAAATTATTGATCTCAATAATTAAGATAAAATTTATTTATTTATATTTATATTTAAAGCAAAGTCATAATATTTTAGAAATTTGACACTAACGTTTATAGATTTAACCGGTCTTTAGTATTTATTATGTATAAAAACATTGTTTGAAATATTTATTTTCAAAATGTAATTATCTATTGTTGGTATACAAGAATACGTGTGTACAATAGAATCAAATTAAATATAGAGAGCTGCATATTAATATGAAAACAAAATTATGTAAAAACAAGTAAATCTGTAAATATTAATAGTTTTTCCGTCGCCAGCATTTTTATTAACCAAAAATTTATAATTATTTTACATGAAATTAATTATTGATTGGTTTTTAATGAACTCATAAAAAATGTAATAACTGGAATTGAATTGATAAATAGGCTAACGTAACACAACAGAAAAATATTTTGTTGGAAAATTGAGAAATATACAGTATATACACAAATAATGTCATTTAATTATGTTAAAATATAATAGTATTAAATAAATGATATTTATAAAGAATTGAAAATTATGAAAAAATATTAATTATTGTAAAATAATTCGAGAAGGACATTTATTTTAACTTCAATTATAGTAACTTTGTGTTTCCAATTTTATTTCTATTAGTTTTAAATCGTTTATATTTTTTGTTCCTCTTGAAGTAAATAGATTAAGATAATCAAATATAGAACCGCAATACACGCATTGAATATTAATGTTCATCACAACTTTACAAATTGAAGTTATATAATACGTATTTTATTAAATGAAATTATGTTTCAGACGCGCAAGGCAAATGTTACGCAAATAATGTCAATAGTAGTGAGTATAAATAGGATGGCGAAGAATACGATTTTATCAGTCACTTTGTTTAGTCAACACAGACAACACAGACCTCAAACAATTCAACATGTTCAAATTGGTGGTGTTGTCCGCTCTTCTGGCCGTCGTTGCCGCCGCTCCCGGTCTCTACACCGCACCTCTGGCGTACAGCGCTGCTGTCGTTGGAAGCGTACCAACTTCCGTCAGCCATCAAAGTAGCAGCGTAGTCCACAGCGCTGCTTTGACTGCTCCAGTTGTTCACAGCGCTCCAGTTATTCACAGCGCCCCAGTTGTCTCTGCTTACTCCGCTCCAGTTGTGTCTGCTTACTCCGCTCCACTTTTGTCCGCTTACTCTGCTCCAGTAGTAGCTGCTCACTCCGCTCAAATCGTAGGTGCCCCTGCTGTCGGATACCACGGTGTTCATGGAACCGTTGTATACTAAACTTGATTATGATGAATAAAAAACTTAAATAAAATTCTGAAATTCAAATACGTCTTTTTAATTCTTTTTTAATATAACCTATCCACCGTGTTCTTTTTAAGTAATTAAGTTAATATCTGAATTATTAATATATTATTGCCATTTATATATTTTGTTCTTTTTATTTCGGTATATGTTTTTTTAGAACGACTGATGCAATAAATATTGTTATTATTATTAATATATTATGTAGAATACATTCTTAAATTATGTAATTAGAAAATATAACTTTAATCTTTTAATATTTTAAAATTATATTATAAACCAATTATTTTATTCTTAATTTTATCAACGAAAACAAATTCAACAATTAAAATATTTGGCTTATCTTACATAATACTTCGCTTTTTGAACATCAAAAATATTGGTTTTCATTTTTAATAATTTAACTTGTAATTTATAATTCTATTCTTAATATTAAATATAGTTGACATTATTGTAAATAATTGAATTCTACTTTTTGAAAAGAAAAAAAAAGGAATTAATTTGAAGTACTATTATAATATTTAACAAATATCAACTTGTTATATATTCTTTATATATCTGATTAACACCTGATAAGATCAAGTTGATTATTTTGATTTTAAATATACATTAATTTTATATTTACTTTCATGTACTTTTTAGAAGAAATTCAAATAAATACATCAAAGCACACAAAAATACACAGTAAAATAATATGTATCAAAAACAAAGAATCAGAGTATTATAATAAAGAAATATATGTATACTTCAATTTATGAATTTATGATATAGTTTTAAAGTAAAATTAACTTTATCTTTATACATAATAATATTTCAAAATAATTGAACTATGAAACATTTTTTTTAAATATTTGTATTCCTAATGTTCATAATCAGATTTTTTTTCAATTTAAAAAATTGTAGCACATCTTAAATAAAATAATGCCATAAAAAATAATAATTTTCTATTAATAAGCATAATTATAGTTTAAGGAAGATATATAATTTTAGTTTATTAAGTAAATATAATAATATATTAAGCAGATACGACTGGAGCGTGTGTCACAACGTGGAGCGGTCAAAGCGGCGCTGTGGACGACGCTGCTGCTTTGATGCTGACGGAAGTTGGTACGCTTCCAACAACAGCAGCGCTGTAAGCCAGAGGGCAGGTGTAGAGACCTGGAGCGTGCGGCAACGACGGCCAGAAGAGCGGACAACACCACCAATTTGAACATTTTGAATTGTTTGAGGTCTGTGTTGTCTGTGTCGACTAAACAAGGTGACTGATAAATTCGATGTGTTCTCAAGCGTATTTATACTTCCCAAGAGCACGAAACATTGACATTGTTTTGCGTCAAATATGCAATCTCTTCGCGCGATCAAAATGTAAACTACTTTTTCATTCTAAATTGCTTAATACATTTTACCAATGT
>NW_017099406.1:0-3412 GCF_001412225.1 Nicrophorus vespilloides
AAAACAATCCTCCGTAAATCTTTGGTTAAATTTGGTACTACCACAAACTTCCTAAAATTTTGTGTTAACATTTTCATACAAACCAAAGACTAAAATCTAAGGCAGAGATGGGAAATGGTTTACCTATTACCTATTATTATTAAAGTGGTAAAAAACAATTCGCTTAACGAGCAAAACAAATTGTAACAAATATGACTTGCTAAACGAGTTTCGCATTAAGCTATTTTCATAAATATTTTTAGTATTATATTGGATGAAGTAAAAAGTTCTGAGCGTTTTGTCCCATACATCGAGCATCTTCTTGAGACCAATCTTTTTCAAATGGTTTTCTGGCTAATCTTCAGTTCCTGGGCAATGGAATAAGTGCTCGCATGCCGGTCCAACTCGTCGATTTCCATGATTTTATCAACATTTTCGCCGATTGGCCTATAAAAACGTGTCTCATCTTGCACATCCATATTACCAGAACGAAAGCGTTGGAACCAACACTTTGCGGTTGCATTCGATACTGTATTACGTCCAACAACACAATTTTTTTGGCCGCCTGTTCCGCTTTTCCTCTTAGTGGTAGTGGTACTGAATAATATATTTCTCTTTTTTACCTCCATTTTGGAACGCTCTAACACACAACTAGAAAAACGATCCAAACTTTTTACTTGACCCAATATTAGTACATTTAAATAAAAGTGGAAACTTTACCGGCAATGTATGTTTCCAACATAGAAACTATATTATATCATGTACAATATCTAATTAATTATATAACTATTCATTTAAAACTCACCAGGCATCTTGATCTACAACTTACGTGAACGTATCGATAAATGAGAAGAAATATAAAATAACACGAATTTATATATTTTCCAACTCCAGACATCACAACAAATTTTTATTATTTTTTAACATGTGTCCAATTTTTTCAACAACATCAATTATAACTTTGTAAATTTCATTTAATCTATTTTTTATTTAAGTATAAACAACAACGATTTTAATGTTTTTGAACTTTCAAAATAAAATTAATTAAGATTTTCCATACTGCGTACATTTTCATCGTTCAGTAAAGACATGATTATTTTAGTTAGATATAATAAAATATACCAATAGATACAATATAATTTCTATGAATTTATATATTTTTTATTATATAATATAAAATAATGTATTAACATATATTCAATAAATTACTGCTATTCTTATTCAAACTTTTGTAAAACCTTACTATAGAAAATGCTCGTTACTAGATTGGAAAACTATCCCTACAGTCTCGCGTCACTGCTATACAACAGTGACACTCCCCACAGACTAAAGAGACACATTTTCTTGTCCATTAGAGTGAATATTTTTATTTAAGTTTCATTGTGTCAAAATTAATTGCTTTATTATTATTATTACATTATTATTATTGCATTAATTTTTAGTTAAATTTGCCAAAAATTGGCAGGTTGTGAATAATAAATAGAAGATAAAAAAATAAAGAAAACAAATGTAATGATAATACAAAATATTAATAACATAATATTATATAGATTATTACCTTTCAAGTACGTTGAAATTTTATGTATTATTAAATTGTTGAGTATATAGAAATATTTCATCGTTTTTTGACAATAATAATACTCAGATCTCCTTTCAAATTTATTCCGAATTTTGTTTGATTATATTGTCATAAATTAACTACTTGAGACCTATTGTTCAGCCACGCACTTAAATATTGGAAAAACTCACTTCGAAAAACTGATATTCACCATTGTAAGGAATCTTTGGACGCATTATATAAGGACAGTTGGTTTACTTCATTAGGAACTCTTAGAAATATAACAGTTACTGTCAGTAACTTGTTGGTACCAATACCAATCCTTTAGATATGATCCACTTCATCGAAAACTTGAGATGTATAAATTAATCTGTTTGTTAGAAAAAACACATTAACCATTGTGATTAGCATAATTTATCACATGTTAAATAAGTTTTTTTTGTAAAGAGTGTCCCAAAAATAACTGACATTTTAAAGTTGAAGCCATTTTTTTTGCTGTAAAACCAGAATAAAGATTTTTATAAGCTATTAGTAAACACAGAGGTTAATGTTTTGTATCACACAAAACCTATGTGTTTGTACTTTATAACAAAGCAAAAAAAATATCAATTATCAAATAATAATAATAATTTTCATTAGTTACAATGCAACCAAAGAGCTAACGACCTAAACATACATTGTCACAATAAATCATACAAAAAAAATGCATTCTGAAAAAAAAAGTAAGACGTACATATATGTAAATATAAAAAAAGATGAAATTATAAATTAAACCAGGTAGATCACACGACTTTTTATTAAGTGGCCTTACTTTGATGTTAGGTATACCCGATATAAGTTTTGTTGGTCTCTTCATTTGAAAGACCATTCATTTTGATCCTCCGAGTTGCATGCTCTACATCGAGGGAGAAGTGGCGAAGTGCATCGGTTTGTCGGATGTGGACGACGTGCACCCTGTAGTGATGCGCATCTTGTAGGTTGGTTATCCCGTCGTCCTGGATACGATCCTGTTTCAGAACCTGTGTTACACCGCAGACGACTTGAGATGCTCGCTGATTTCAGCGTCGGCAATGTCCAGGTCAATCCATGTGAGAACATAAGACAGTAACGCGTTGTGGCCGTGTTTTTTTGGCTTTTTCGACCACAGCCTTAGGGTTTCTGACTTCAAAATGAAGCCTGTCTTCGTTTCCAGAATAATATCCTTTCGGCAATTATCAAATTAAAATGTGTTTTCTTAAAAAAAATATCAGTTAATTGTAAACATAGATCTTATCTAATGTATTTAATTGTTTATTATTTAGAAAATCCATTTGGAACAATACATCCAGAAAATTAATAGATAATTCTGAAACAAAGGCTTTTAAAACATATTTTAATAATAAAGATGTCCAGTCTTACTGGGTATTATGAATATCAAGTACAAATATTCTTAAATAGTTATATTAATTATAATTAGTGTTATTATGAGAAATTCACAAGGCGAATGTTGAAAAACTTAGATGGTTACAATCTTCTGTAGAGTTAAAAATTAGGAATTATGATTTTCATTCGACCCACTAATTAAGACTTCCTTCTAATACATTCAAATCAGTTTTGATTGTGTGTCCGTTTTTGAACCTAAGATTAATGTTCTAACAAATATTTTAAGTACTGACTAGTGTTTATTCTCTATTGATAAAATAATTACATATATATAAAAATTTTCTATATTTTCTTGATCCTTTATAAACTAAAAATTAACTGAAAGGATAAGAAGCAGCGATTTTCTTTAATCAACATCAAGCTTTTTGAAATTTCCATGAAAACCAAGAATTTCATCATTTACAAGCGGTTCTGGTCTCAATTTTTCATTAACACGAATTTTCATCCATTTCG
>NW_017099407.1:0-161 GCF_001412225.1 Nicrophorus vespilloides
CTCCATTTTAACATGGTTTTTACATTATCCTTATTCATCGTTATTCGATAATGATACAACTTGAAGCACTGAAACTTTCACTGATACACACCGAACTGATTTAACTCTGTACATGTTTGCAGCTTATTTATAGGTAAAGTTTAGATCTAGTTGGTGGGAGA
>NW_017099407.1:181-385 GCF_001412225.1 Nicrophorus vespilloides
ATGCAACATTCTAAAAAAGCAATAAAATAATTTATAACGTGTAATTTTCTATCATTTCTCAGAAAAGTGTCACCGGCAAAGAAAATTATGGAAATAACCTTTTGGAGATGAAACAATTAATAACTTTATACATGAACTGATTTGATGTGGATACGAAACCTCCAATTTAGTATTTCGGTATAAAACTAACTAAATATCATATAG
>NW_017099407.1:396-791 GCF_001412225.1 Nicrophorus vespilloides
ATGAATCCAACTAATAGTGATATATCTCATCTCATATTGTTCGATAGCGAATTGGAAATAAAACCTTGTATTCCTTGCTAATAAATCTAGACTCTAGATATTGAAATATCAATCTTAATAGATTAATTAATAGACACATGTACTTAATTGCGTTATTTCCAATGTTTACAATGAAAATAATATGTTCTTTTTAGAAAAAATTCAAAACATGTATTTCTT
The DNA here is from genome assembly GCF_001412225.1 of Nicrophorus vespilloides. Classification (NCBI taxonomy): domain Eukaryota; kingdom Metazoa; phylum Arthropoda; class Insecta; order Coleoptera; family Silphidae; genus Nicrophorus; species Nicrophorus vespilloides. Next base: position 616 of record NW_017099407.1, read on the forward strand.
TAAAAAGTCTAAATTGTATTATTCATAAAATTTATGAAAATTATTAAATTCGAATTAGGTTTACTACAGAAATCAATGGATTTTTTATGTATAGTTTGGACGGAGCGGAGATTCGTTTTATATTTATTGATTTCAAGGCACTCCCTTTTCGTGTATCATCAGCTTCTGCTAATTAA
>NW_017099407.1:798-1208 GCF_001412225.1 Nicrophorus vespilloides
CATTTATGAATTTTAACTTTATTTATGAATTTACATATAAAATTTCAATTTATTTTTTATGAAAACTAAAGTTACTAATTGAAGCTGTAATTTTTCCCGATTGAATAATGTATTTTAGTCATCATTAAAAATTCAAATATTTATGAATTTTACATAATAAAAAGAAAAGAAGATATTTTTTGAGTTACATTCTTTTTCTACAAATTTTGAATTATTTAGCTTTTTTCTGTACAAAAACATATAATAATTATTAATTTATTTACAGAGAATGAAAAGTTTTCTCTTAATCTGACAAATTAATACAGATATAATGAAAATTCTCAAATAAAGTTTAAAAAATGTATAAAATTGATTGTATAAAAATATTAATTTATAGTATTTTCTATAAAGGGAAATATGAAAGAAATATT
>NW_017099408.1:0-10976 GCF_001412225.1 Nicrophorus vespilloides
ATGGGGGGGGTAATATCGACTTACGCAATAATATTTTGGGGTAATGGTTAAAAAAGTTCCCCGACCGCTGGTGTACGTGAAGCTACAATAGAGAAAAGGAAGAAGTGTTTTCTTTAGATGATCAATGGATAATTTAAAAATCAATAAAGATGGTTTTGTTGGAGATGTTGTAGGTTCGTGTGCGGAACGTTAAATATTTGCGTCGTGTAAAAGCACGGTGCAGTGATTTATTGATTTTATAGGACAGTAGCCGAGTGAATACTATACACACATGTGTATATACACAAAGCACATGTGAATGTGTGCAGACATATCAGTATGTACGCATTTTGAAATGCAGAGGACGACGCGCGAAGCGAGGAGGAATCGCATCACGTAGATTCAAAAAAAAGAAATAATATTTCGCATCGGTGGTGACTTTGACGTCTTAGATCGGTCGAAGAAGACGTGCTCGAGGCAGTGACTCATCCACCCTCCGACGAAGAAATGTATAGGAAGGAAGAGAAGATACGGATGAAGAAGTGGTGGAAGAGATGAAGAGGCAGCTGTGATTCACCACCGACGTCCAGCATTTTTCGCGTCTCGGGACGCGCGCAAGAGAAGACGTAATGTAGCTTGTATTTATTGCCTCGAGTACTTTGCATTACAATAATAATAAATCGCAATAAGTTGGGAACGGTGAGATGTCGTGAAATGGAGGAGAGCGACAATATTGCCGTTGTTCAATTACACAAGCGATGAAATATCGTCGCCTTTTCCTATACATGGACATATTGCCGTCGTCGTCGTCGTCGTTGTACGTGAAGTGGAAGAACTGAACGGCCGTTCAAAGTTTCGCAATCTCAACCTCCTTCTTCTCTCCTTCGATCGCACGAAACTACAATTAACTTCCTCAATTTGGAATCGTGGAAATGCATCATCCAAGAAAGTCTCCTGCAAACCCATTCATTCCATGATCATAAAACAAATAAAAATAACATCGAAATCGCAGAAAACTCTTAAGATAAATTACAAATTAATTTGATTTATTTCATTACACAAAATCAACAATATTTCATAATACATATACTAAACGAACATACAAACAAATTAATCAAAATACACTATAAATCCTCAATTACGTAACTTCATTTTAGGATATAAAAACTTAATAAGATTTTTAATCAAATATTTTATTTTATTCAAATTAAATTAAAAATTAATGCAAAATTAAAAATTAAAGAAAAACTCAATACAATAATAAAAAATAGAATAAAATTCAACTGCTGCAAAGGGCTATTGACCTTTCTACCCTAAAGTTATCTTTTTTCCTAATTTATCCTCAAAATGTGTAAAATTTCCACATGTTATGTAATTATTAAATAAATAACAATAATTAAATATAATAATATACGAAATTGATTTTTAGTAATATTTCTGTAAGTTAATTATAATAATTAATTTTCTTGAATACAAAATAAAGCAGACATTTTCGAATGGAATTAGTGTTATGCTATATGCAACTAATAATACAAATTTTCTAAATAATTTAAAATCGACTAATTGTTGAATTAATTACATCTCATCTATATTATCAAACTATATCTAATTAAAACTATTTGTATATTTATTAAAGCTGTTTGAATATTAAATCTAATTGGTAGAACCGCGCCCTAAAATTAATGTCTATGTTGGATGTATGCAACTTTTTATGCATTATTAATATTTTTAATTAAAATGTACTTGTAAAAATTAACGTGATAAATCTATTCAATTGATAAGAATGGTCGCCTGTATCACGAAAATCTAATACGAAAAGTTCAATTCCGAAAAATCAACAAAAACTTGTGGTGGCTGTTAAACCCGAAAGGGGTAGAAATAGGGCCGGAAAGAAAAAAATAAAAAAATTGATAAGACATTAAAACAAATTATTCAGGATTAAACATAATACAGAAATTTATAAATATTTTTCCGGTATTTTATTAGAACACATAAAACGGTAATAAAATACATTTTTTTGTTCATGGTATAAATATACATCTACTTGTATTATGCTTGTTTTTTTTTTCAATTTTAATTATCCAATTGCTTGGATTACTTTTTGATTACAAATATAAAATTGTTTTCCGTATAGGCAACTCTATGTGCGTCCATTTAAACTGAAAAGCTTAAGTACACACTAGTTCTAATAAGATAAATACAAATGTAAATTGTAATTACAATATTTTCTTTAACAAAGAAAGTTATTAAAATTTTATAACGTCGTATTACGTATACTTTATTCACAATAAATTGAATCTTAAATATTTAGAAATATTTGGAACATTTGTTAGTAATATATAGTTATGTATATATTTAAAGTATATAGTAAATATGTTCGCTGTAAATGTGTGCTAATTATCACAAAAGGCAGTAAAAGTTCATCAAACACGAAGCACCATATTAATCAGAAGACTTTAGTAGAAATATATTATTTTTTTTGAAAATAGTAAACGACAAAAGATAAACAATCGTTCCCTTCGCGTTTTCAGAAGGGAATGCAAACTTAGAGGAACTTCACTCTTGGAATTTCGTTGCAATGCATCTTACGAGTACAAGGTCGTATCAATGAATTCGCTGATCGGAAACGTGGCTTCGTCCGTTCCGTCTGGATCTCTTTCCTTGAATGCGTCTAATCAAAAGAAATCACAATTAATTGATTACACTTAAACAGAATTTGTTTATAATTACCGATCATGTGCTTCAATCTGACGATGCACATGATGAACTCGTCAAACTCCATGGCGCCTTGTCCGTTTCCATAGCGATGCATCAAGATGTTTAACGTGTGGTTATTAAGAGAGTAACCAGCCGATGTCAGAGCCTCCCTCAATTCGAAACCGCTCAAATTATTGGAATTATCGACGTCGAACTTCTTGAAGATAGTCTAATCGCATAAGATACAATTAAGAAGACGGAATTTTTTCAATGGTAAAGTCTTACTATCCAATGGGAAATGTCAGCCCAGAGATCGGCGAATTCCTCGTAACCCAATTTTCCTGAGCAGTTCTTATCGGCCAAGGCCACGAGACTTCTGCAGACGTCGTTGCTGAATCCTTTAAACATGTACTCTAAACGCCGAAAGAAATATTAATTAAATACTGCGCTTAGGACAAGTTGATTGTAAAAGTTCAGCAATTACCAAATTAGTCCAGATAATGGAAGCAAAACAAACATATTATATATTAGATATAAATTGATAGACGAGAAGGGTTCATGTGAAAAATTGATAGATTATTATGGAAATTTCATGCAAAGCTTAGATTTGTTAGTATGCAGGTCTTCATCTTCAAATTGTTTTTGCATGCGTGGCAAGGTTTAGACGACATGCAAAGCGGGTATCGTGCTCCTTTTTTGTTTGTCCATGCAACACCTTTCGTACCTTTGGGCTGCGAGCTGAGCAAAGGAGTTTCGTCGACTTTCGGAATGAAATCAGCTAAGGGCGTATCTTTGCAGATCGCGCCGCAAACGAGATTCAATAACAACGTTAACAAATTACTTTCTCCTTGCGTCTCCGTTTGTCCTGGCGCGGCCGACACATCCTCAACACGATTACGACTAATTTCTGAGCAATCTAAACCACAAACAGTCTTATATATTCTACGTCGACTATAAAAGATCCGGAGACTCCCAAGGCCGTTTCATAAACCTGAAAAACCTAAAGGATGCAGTGTGCACTCACCGTTCGACAGAGCTATAGCCAGCAGCTCTTTGAACTTCTTCCAGTCGATCTCCTCTGCGTTTCCTGCCAACCTCAAGAAGGTATCCTGCAGCTTGATCGTCTCGCCAGGATCCGCAGAAGCCTGCAATCCAATTAATCGTCAACTTACTAATATAAATCATCAACTTTTAAGGGAATATGTAAATGGGGACTTACTCGTCTTACAGCTTGAAGAGCCTGAGGGGCGAAAACACGCAATGCACAACGCAGAATCAACACAAAACAAACAATATGCAACAAATAAAGAAAAATTCCAAAAGAAAATGGGCTTTAAAAATCAACGAAACAAACATTTGGATTCGTTCAAATCTCACCTTAGCCTCCTTCTTTCCATAACCAACTTCCAAATCGTGCACCCTGAAACATCAAACTGCTATTTAAAAGAGAACATCTTTAATGATGAGTGATGTAACGATGCGGAAAAGGTGAATTGTTTTAATGTCCGTTTTCAACTACAGGTTAAAATAAAAAAAAATATAGAACTTGTAGTAGCGCACGTTTAATGTTTAAAAGTTTGTTTTTAAATATTTTCGTTTAATATCTTTATTATTGTCAAAAACGTTGTTTCTATCGCTTTTTTCTTGTTCTTTGACTTTACAAACACCTAACTAATAATAGGGTACTTCGTTTTAAATGCAATTTATAAACATACTGATTATATTTAGTGTTCGTTTTTTTTTTTTGCAAAATAGATTAATTCGATTAAGATAATATTTGTTTTCAACCAACACCGACTAGACTTAGTAAAAGCATGTTAGATTAAATCGTTTTGAGTTTCGCTCTCGCGATATTTACAAATATAAATAACAGACGGATTGGTTTTAGTGCAACATTTGCAGGACTTAACAACAATACTTAGACTCCTTAAATACTAATAATAATAATCAGTAGCGCGGATATCCGGGGTAGTTGTTTCCGGGCGGGTATGGCGCGTTGTTGTACGGTGGATAGCCGGGGTACTGTTGTTGTTGGGGTTGAGGAGGATACGGTTGGCCGTAGGGATGCGGCTGAGTGGGATAAGGTTGAGGTTGCGTCGGATATGCAGGCGGAGTATGAACGGGATATGGGGGTGTCTGCATGGAGCTGTACGCGTGCTGAGGTTGCGGCATATTAGGTGTGTTTGGGTAGGGTGGATTGCTGTTAGGGGCTTGGAAGTTGAAGTTGAAACGGGTGTTGAAGAACGGTATGGTGAAGCCGCTTCTACCGCTATTGCCGCCGCCTCCTCCTCCTCCACCACCAGAATTATAGTAAGGATTGTAACCGGGATTCGAGGAGTGAGGATTGCGCGGCGGCGGGCTCGGCGGTTTGTACGAGGGCGCTTCGTCTTCGTCAGCGTTATTGGAAACATACTCCATGTGGTTCTGGTTTTCGGAGAAGACACGGATCAGAAACTCTCCTTCCTCGTTCGGGTCGAAGGTCGATGGCACGATGCAGTAGGTGCCGGGTGGAAGACGGAAACGGCACGTCACTTCACGCAGATTGATGAACGAAGGTGACCTCCCCACCGACGCGTTGTACTTGAAGAAGTTCCGGTCCAGTGGTTTGGGCACCGAATTCGGATCGGGAAGCTTAAACGGAAACATTAATCATCGAAACATCATAAAATACAAGAATAATTACATAGTATATGGCGAATCCAATTGTGAGCACGTCCAAGCCCATTTTCCTTTGCTGCCTCCTGTTCTTCTGCATCAGAGCAATGATCACCGTACACTTATTATCGTTGGAATCTTCATCCACTTGAGTCAAGGTTATCCTGTATTGAGGATTACTCCAAAACGTATCTAAAACATCAAACAAATCGACCATAACGTACACATTTACTACCAAATTCTACCGTATTTTTCGCATCCCAAATTTATAACACAAATATTCAGATTACAGTTAATATTTTAAATGATTCTGATATGAGATAACTATTAGAAATAAACAAATTCGACAATTTTGATAGATCAACTTTACCTAAGAAATTTCTGCAACCGCCGGCCGTTACTCCTTTGACCCATTCCCCTTCGTAGTAAGACAATTCCCATCGCTTTCCGCTGTCGTCGCTCACCGAATCGGGACTCAGGTTGCAAATTTCGATGCGATCAAAGTACTTCTGGAAATCCTTGTAGGACATCCAGAATTCGCCGTCGTCGTCGAAATTCAAACCCAAGTCCTCTTTCTCGTGGTCAGGAATAAACCTCCATTCTGGAGATCTTAAAAACAAAATTAAACACAGTTAAATCTCTATAAAATTTCCATTTCAAATTAAAAATTGCTTCAAGTAAAAAAAAGTGTTTTTTTTTAGAGTATATACTCTTTAGTTAATTATAAAAAGGCAACTCACTGATCGCTCCAAGCCCCGTTCCATTCGGTGTCATTACCCCAAGGGTTTCTCAGCCGCAGCAAGGGAATTTTCCCCGAAGTATTGGGAGTGCGGATCTCCACGTAACGTACTTTCGTTATGCTGTAGGCGTGTCCCTTGACCAAACCCTCACCTGTCTCCGCTTCCAGCACATTCGGATCGGGCTAAAAATAAAAACAAAAAACACATTCAATTAATGTCATTGGAATTAATGTAATTAATAACGTATAAAACGACTTTGTTTCACGTTCATACAACTGCACCTACCTAATTGAATATTATTAATGTTTTCATATTTTAGACAATATTAGTAATTAAATTTATATAATAAAAAAGTACCTCGATGGAACAACCCATCATGGAGCTGCGTTCAAAAGCTTTCTTGATGATTTGGAAGAGATCCGGAGGACTGTTCTCCAGATCGTACATCTCGGTGACTCCTCCAGTGAAATCCTCCATGGCTTCGCATGTGGAACCACCCTTCAAAGCCTCATAAGATCCGTGCAATCTGCGATCAAAAGTAAATGCATATAATTAAGATACGTATCAAACAATTTACGATCATCGTGCACTGTATCACTCACTTGGCGTAAGCCTTTTCGAGGAGGGCACTCCAATACTCGTTCTCTTCGGCCGAGTGAAGATAAACCAATTTTCCGTGGTAGGTGGGAAGACGATCGTCTATCACAACATCGATCCATCTTCCGTACTGCCAGAATCTGAAAAAAAAATCCCATGAAAATTATATAAAAATTTCAACAACCAAAAATAAATATACGAATTTGTGCGATAATCAAACTTATAATTAACAAAAACAAATCTAATCTCATCACGCCTTCAAATATTACGGTTTATAAAAAATATAACTTAGATTTGTTATCATTTGATATTTGTTCGTGCATTATACTCAATATGCACAATAAAGTACAAATTTCTATAGAAACCCAAATTTAAACAATTGCAATTTCCTCGTTTCTTTTATAATTTTATATTAATAGTAAAATATAAAAATGTTAGACATTACAACATGCAAGCAATCAAAATATTTTCTATGTCGAGATGATTTATTACGAGGAAACTTCTTAAAAAAAATATGAAATATAAGATAAGATAGCTCAACAACATTTTGTATTGCCGTTAAAATTTAGTGGTATTTATAACTCAAGTACTAATTGACACGATAATTGACGATTAACGTGACAAGTATCGTGTATTGAGTAGCATTACATGAATGATATCGAACTGTATTACTAATAGAACAAAAATATCTTCATCACATCACATCAATTTGCTCGAAACATGACTCAAAAATGTAAGAATTGATTGAAATTGCGATTAGACTATAATTTAAGTAGCAATTAAGAGATAGAGACGAGAAATGATGCTGACTCATTGTATGTTAAACAAATCAAATTTAGAATTGCATTAAGATATTTTAGGTAAAATCGTCGAAAAAATACAATCTGCGTATAAATTGATAGGATAGGATGACAAAACCGCAAAATTTGAATTCGAATTATCAACTAATAAGTGTTAAAGCAAACAGTTAATTTATTCTTCTCAAAGTCATTTACTTTCGGTATTTTCGTAATTGATTTACAATTAAAAATATGATAAAATAGCATTGAAATAAATCTTAAACTTCGTATAAAAATATCTTAAGTAAACTTTTAATTACTTGCAACAACAAAAAATTAAACAATCTTCACTGAAAATTTGTTAAACATATTTACAAACATTTTGGAAATCATCAAACTAACTAATGAAGACTTACCGGAAGTGAAAGATGCCGGCGTACTTTTCGTCGAAGGCTTGATCGTCAGGTACAACTTGGAAGAACAGTCTTCGGAACATTGTGAGATTAGCTGCGGCGGCGAGAAGCCAGCAATCGCCGAGCTCGCCCTGCTGTATATCGAAACGGGAGAAACCCTCGACGAAGAGCTTAGGGTCATCGGATATCTCGTGCGGCCTGAGCCACTGGATGCGGCGATCCGGCCTCTGGCTGTAGAAGAGCGAGGAATCACTCGCGGGAAACTGTGGATCCTCGAAGAGGCTTCCATTCTCGTAGTGGTAATCGCGAAGCTCGTAGAAGTCCTGCACGTCACCGCGCGCATTGAAACCGGAGTTCCTCTCGCCGAACTGAAAGAAAACATCATCATTGCACAGTCAATCGGGAAATGGTTAACCGATGAAACTGAAAGAGAGAAAACACTAAGAAACAACAATACATTTCCGAAATGCAAACTTTAATTAACTTTAAATCACTAATCTTATCGACGGAAAATGCATAGTAATCAATATTATTTAATTGAAGATTATATAAGCTTTTTGCAATTGTTGTCAATAAACAGTATAATTTTTATTGTTCAAATATATTTATATCAGATAACGAAACAAATCAAAGATTAGATATTTAAATGTGAAATTATTGTAACGAGGAAACTTAGGTAACAGGAAAATACAAGTACAAATAATTGTAGTTAATGAATTAGTCAGCAGTGGATAAACCCAAATCACGTTGCTGGTAATTGAATTGCAAATAGACTTTGTCGAACTGAGAGAGTTCTTTGGCAAGGTATCAAAGTAAACAAAATTAAAAGAAAACATAAAATTAAGAGGCATGTTTTCACACCTTTAAATTACAGCATCTTTTCATCTTACAACCTGGCTGTAATACAAGAAGTCGTATGTCGAATTTCATACAAATATCACAATAAACAAGAAAATTTTTTTATACAGAAAACTGTAACAAAAATTATACATTTCATTTTATGAATTTGTTTTGTCGTAAATGCGATTGTTTGCAAGACAATTTTTTCTACATTATATTTAAAGCGTCCATATTTATAAATTCTCGTTTTTAGCATTTTTTTGATTTCTAATTTATACTTAATGTAAAGTTAAAATTTCTGTAATTGTACTTTATTTCATCATTGGAATCAATGAAAACATGTAAAAAGACGTTTTTTCTTTAATTTTGTCTATATTTGATTATATAATTCAAATGTGTAAACATATATAAAAAATATGATATTTTTTTTGTAATTGTGAATACTTAAGTAAACATGTTGAAAGATGATAATTAAATACTACATGTTTATTATAATCGTTATCGGCAAATTACAAAACCACAGGAAGTGTACGAATGCGGAAGTTTTGTTTCTAAACAATATTCGATTCAAAATAGAAAACAGAAATATTTCCATTGATATAATAAAGTAATGTGTCTAAATATCATCAAAATCAATTTTAGTTAAGAAAAATAAAACTTTTTGTTTGGAATTAAGCGTTTCGGTTATAAGAGCTTCTAAAAGACACATCTAGTATAGACAATTATATGATGATAAGAATTACAAATTTTTATAACTTTGGTAAAACAGATATATGAAAGTCGATATTCTGTTTATGTTTTAGGTGAAACATTTTATGATCCTGATAAGAGAGATACATACATTTTATGCAATATTTGAATTGATACATTGGTTTCCTTTTAGATATTTGGATTGAGATATTTGTAGAGAAGCATTGTTACCTTGTAGATTTTATTTTCAATTTTTAGTTTATCATCTGTTTTGCTATTGTAATGCTTTTTGATATTATCGATGGTTCGACCCTTGAGCTTCGAGACGATGCGTTTGGTGATGTTGGAGCTTCCATGAACGAGTGTCACGACTTTGGATAAATCCGTGTAGGATTTCTTCTGACACGATTGACTCGGTGCAACCGTGTGCTTGGTGATCTTAGGTGAAGAGACCTGATGGTATTTGGTGGAGGTTGTGGTGATTGTCACCCTGTTCGCATACGCGAAATCCGAACAACCCGACATATTTTATTCTTTTGCAGCGGCGACAAGAGTTCGCGACGGACTGCGAGCTACTGCACTTTACGGAAAAACGAGTATGGGCGTGTAGGGTTGATACCATTAACCTGATAACAAACGTGATAATTCCGTCCGATGGAGGGAGGCGTCGGCGTTCACTTACTTTGTAGATCCTTCCTGCATCGAAGGCGGATGTGTTCGGTTTGCGCTTCACCCGTACTTTGTACAGCTTCTTCCTCTCCGCCTGATCGAAACGTTTGTTCTTGACCAGAGGATTTACTGCTGCGCCACCTTTAAATTTCCACATGGTGCTGCCCTTCCTGTTACGCACCAGCTCCCCGGGCTCGCTATTCCTCCTATGAGAACCGCCTTTTTTACCGCGATTCTTCCTCGACCACATCGCCTCCACGTTCTCCGCTACCTTCTTGGTCGGCTCCGAGGATTCCATCATTACCTGCATCTTCGTGTCTTCACTTTCTGGTAGATTCTTACATGTTGTCTCGCATCTCATCACCTCCACCTGGTTAGCGTCGGTCAACCTTCTGATCTCGATCAGATGATAACTAGAACTAAGTTTCTCTTCAATTCGCTTGTAAACAAGTGTCGAAGAACAACAAGAGCTATCGGATACAGCTCCTTCCGACTCGTCGCTAGGTTCCGGTTCATCCTCATCATCTTCCGGTAGCTCTGACGCAGCAGAAGTCTCAGGATCGTGATCCAAGGGCGCATTATAACTCTTTAGCGCTTTCACATCGACGGCCCTGCTCAGAGTGTCCCTGTGGTGTGGGAACCGCACATTATCAAGTGTCACCTCTCTCTTCACAGCAATTTCCTCCACATTCGACTCGTCCTCATTCATGTTTTTCCTCCAGCAATTTTGTTAATCATTTTGCACTGCCAAATTTATCAAACCCTCCCCATCACCGACGATTCAATCACAAACAAACATGTCACCTTCATTCACCATAGCAACGATCCGCAATCACTTCTAAATACACTTTAATTCTCTAAATCAGCGGTCGGGGAACTTTTTTAACCATTACCCCAAAATATTATTGCGTAAGTCG
>NW_017099409.1:0-2009 GCF_001412225.1 Nicrophorus vespilloides
AATTGTTGGCAAACTAGTTCAAATCAAATAAACTGTGTTGTGTTTTGAGAAAACCATCATCGGAGATCACAACATTAGATTTAGCGGCAATTAAAGGTTAGTGATGAATTTGATTCTAAACAAAAACATTTTTTTTGCATTGATAAGAAAGTTTTTCAATTTGTTCGCTAATCCTTACGTAGCGTGTGCTGTTAAAATGTGCGATTCCGTAATAACTCTTAATTGAGAAATTCGCGTTAATTAATTAGAAATTTGGACGCATCAAAATGGCGGACCGATGCGTTCTTTTTTTTTGCTTATTGTTGATATCAATGCATTTTTATTGCAAAAAATAAAAATTAATGTACCATGTACAAGTTGGTACGAATGTGGCGTCTCTATGAGGTAATTGTGCGCGTCCCTTTCTTAAGTCAACATTATTCCAATTAGAAGTGCTCGATAATTAATGAAATTTTGGGATTCTCTCATTAATTTTCATTTTAAATTAAAAAACCAACCACGACGATGTCCATCAATCGTGAGCAATGTAAATCTTTATTTTTACTTATGTTTTTTTTTACAACTTTTCTTTATAACCTCATAAACTATACTCAATTTGTTCGAACAGTCATTTCATAACAATCCATACCATTAGGTGTGTCTTCTATTATGTGATGTAAATTAATGCTAAATCAGACTCGAAGGAATTATCAAATTTATAAAATAGACTAATCGATTGGTTGTGAGTAAATTATTCAAGCTCGAAGGATGTATTAAAATTAAGAATTTTTTGCAGTGCAAACTAATCGATTAGTCTATAAGTGATTTGAAAATCTATTCGATGAGCATCATTTGATGTGCTCAACCGGTTAACATTTCCTATTGGAAATACAAATCGAAACACATTGACTTTAACCCATTCATTTAATTGGATAATTATTACTAATTTATTGATTTTTGTCATATTGGAGCTAGAGTGTTTATCAATTGATCCACAATAGGGAGTTTTAATGTTATTAAAAAATTTTGAATTTAAAAATCAGTTGGCACCTACTGCTTTGCGTCGGTTCGTGAAGAGGGAGTTCATTCACAGTTCGTTTTTCTATGAGTCGGCGTGTGCTCCGGTTTTATAACTTCAAAATTGTTGGCAAACTAGTTCAAATCAGATAAACTCTGTTGTGTTTTAAGAAAAACCATCATCGGTGATCACAACCCCATTAGATGTAGCGACAATTAAAGGTTAGTGATGAATTTGATTCTAAACAAAAACATTTTTTTTTGCATTGCATTGAAAGTTTCCCAATTTGTTCGTTAATCCCTTATGTAGCTTGTATTAAAATGTGCGTATTCAGTAATAACTCTTAATTGAGAAATTTGCGTTAATTAATTAGAAATTTGGACGCATAAAAAAATGGCGGACAGACGCGTTCTTCCCGCCATTTTCTATTGTATATTGTTGATACCAACGCATTTTTATTGCAAAAAAAGTCGTAGCAGGTGGTATTATTGTGGCGTCTCTATGAGGTAGTTGTGCGCGTCCTCTTAAGTCAACATCGTTCCAATTGGAATTAAGGAAATTTCAGGGTTTTCTTATTAATTTTCAGTGGAAAATTCTTTTTTCTACAGCTTTTCTTTGTAACTTAGTCAATTTGTTCGGACAGTTATTTTGTAACTATATCTATGATTTGGTGTGTCTGCTAAACTGTGATGTAAATTAATGCTAAATCAGACTCGAAGGAATAATCAATGTTCTAAAATAGACTAATCGATTGGATGTCAGTAAGTGACTAATAAAATGCAAACATTGGTCAAGCTCGAAGGATGTATTCATATGTTGAATTTGTTCCAGTACAAGCTAATCGATTGGTTTATGTGACTTAGTCAATTTGTTCGGACAGTTATTTTGTAACTATATCTATGATTTGGTGTGTCTGCTAAACTGTGATGTAAATTGATGCTAAATCAGAATCAAAGGAATAATCAATGTTCTAAAATAGACTAATCGATTGGATGTCAGTAAGTGACTAATA
>NW_017099410.1:0-2282 GCF_001412225.1 Nicrophorus vespilloides
TATTTGTATAAATGCAATTTTTTGAAACAGAAATAATATCTGCTTATGATATCATATTGTATTTTCAATGCCGTTGCGCTTCGATTACTTAAGGAGCTGAGAAGCGGCAAGTAGCATTGAATGAAAATTTCAAATATGTTTCACAAGTTAATTTGCAAAGTATGCCTAAATTATGTCACAATATCACGTATTGTTCTAAATTGCTTCAAGAATTATTAAAATATGTATAAGAAAGTATTGCGGTTTGAAGTTTGTAATTGACTTAAGATATTTGAGGTTATTCTCAGTCAAAATCAGTGGCGTACATAGCAACAAAACAACGGGCAACATAGCAACGGGTCATGCCGTCGTCAATGTGTTAAGAAAAGTTATGAAATATATAAATTTGTTATAATTCTAAGAAAACAAGTAAGAAAACGAAATAAATAATTGAAAAGTAATAATTTAGGTATTTTATACGTTATAATTTAGTATAGATTTTTCTGGTGCTTGAGGAGATTCGCAAAAATCATGGAAAATATTTTTTTTGCTTAATCGATAATTGGAAGGTTACGAATTTGTGGAATTAAGTGCAAGTTATAAAAGAGAAAGTTTCTATTTTGTGGTAATGAAATGAAGGGTGCAGCACCTGCGAAACATTTAGTATAAAATGCATGGCATGGTATGGCGATTCAGTTGTCATCTTCATCAGTTTGTCGTGTTTCGTCCTCAGTTAAACATCAGTAAAATTATATATACACATACTTTGAAAATGTGTTACCCTAAACAAGATGATGAAGTTGCAGCTCCGGAGGAGTTTCGATTACCAGCAATGGCTGTTCTGTTCGACTTCCCATATTGGCCTGAGCAGTTATTAGGTTATCGTCGTGAATCCATCGATATAAACATAGCCGCTTTATTTAATGAATCCAGCGACGAAGAATCCAGTATTGATGAAATCTATGAAGAGTACGAAGAAGACGATGTGGAGGATGAAGACGACGCGGATGATAAGGAGGATGAAGACGACGTTGATGATATGGATGAGCCAGAGGTAGAAGTAGATACGTCGAATGATGATTCAAACGAGAATTAATCAGTTAACTGAAACGAACAGTCTGAAAATGATTAAGACAATTGCGTAAGACTGATTCAAGCTTTTAGATGCAGATCCATCCGATCCATATGATAAATACGCAAAAAATATTTTTTTATATAATTATATAACATTTAGGTATTATTATTATATGTAAATGTATTTATTTGAATATACAAAAATAAAGTTTAAACATTAAAATGAAAACTAGTTGAAATCAATAATATCAAACTTCTTGTATTAAACTTAATACTGGAGGTATTTCATAGACATAAATAAACCCATTTATGATAATATTAGTTCATATTAATTATTAACAGCTAAATGAAACGTTGATTTCTTAAAGTTCCTTTAGCATTCTTTTATTTTTTCATATTTACTAATGAAGTAAACTGAAGAATTCTTAAAGACTACTTTAATTTATATCTTGCACTTTAATCTTCTTATAACCATAACGCTGATACCCGGGTTTGTATTACATGACTTTATGATTGGATTATCCAACAATACAATTGTTCTATAACTTCTAATAACTTTGATTCGTCACTGCTGGATATAACAGGTTTTACTAATTTACAAATGCTTTTGGAATATAACTTCAGAACTTTTGCAAAATCTTCTCAAAACCAATGCATTAATTACCAGAGTTTGCACTAAATGACTTTATATTTGGAATACAGTGAAACCTCGCATAACGAGCGACGTTTTGCATAACGAGTGACGATGAGAAGAAAAGTCCCGGATTGCGCGCCTGTTACATCATTTTTAAAACTTGTGTACACATATTATCTGTATTTTTGAATATGTTTCACTATACGAGTAAAAATCCAGAAATTTTTGAAAGAATTAAACTCGTTAAGCTAGGTTCCACTGTATTTTAATTTCAGTTATTCCTGACAAATTTAATTCGTCAATGTTGGATAAAAGTTTTACTCACAAACGTTTTTGGAATACAATTTCAGGACTTTTGTAAAGAGGAATAGAATTTTACTCTAATTTACTCAAAACCAAAGCTTCGTTTAGTTGTTAAATAAAAATTTAGTAATTATTTTTACAATTTGTTTCATACAAATAAATATTATTACAAAAAAAACATAGATGTATCTTATGATTTATATTTTACTAATATTTAGAATATGTGGAATAGCAGTATATAATATTTTTTATGAAATTTAGTACTACTTACTAGGATTCGTCGATTTTTAAA
>NW_017099411.1:0-12539 GCF_001412225.1 Nicrophorus vespilloides
TAAAATAACACTTGTCTTGTACACTACTTTGAAAGAATGAATGTTTGATTGATGTTCATCATTTTTATTCAAATTCTTAGATTGATCAAAATTAACAGATTTATGTTTCGGTTTGATTTTCTTCTTAATAGCACTTTCAGTTAATGATTTCGAAAGACATTTATTAATGGATAAGGTGATATCACCGCTCGACAAAAAAGCAGAATATGCATCAGTATGTACAGATTCTAAGATGTACTTGGGTTCTAAACCCATATTCAAATTGTGTCTCATTAATAAGACGATACAGTCCAAATCTCCAACCGTACAGTAAGGTAAGAATTTTTCAAAATGTTTCACTTGTTCATCCTCTTTGGTAAGTTTGGAAAGAACTTCAAGAAATTCATCTACCTGATCGATCGACAAATTCGTTTCCGTCGATGTAGCCATTTTTTTAACATAAAAATGCACAATAGTATCATTGATTCTAACTGATTGATCAAGATGTTGAAACATTTCTGACATATCCTGGTCGAATATCTTACTAAATAAATTTAATAATTGTTCAATATTCTTCTTGTAAATTTTTGGATTTTGGTCCGGTAATAATAATTTACACCATGTTATAATATTTCCTTTGAATTTTACACCATCACTTCCAAATGTAAACATATCGGTTAATAAATTAGTTTTATTTGCAACATTATTTTCATTTCTGATGTTTGTAACCAATCTTCTGAATTATTTAAATGTATTATCTTTGTTTATATCATGGCAATATTCATTTAAATTTTCATCCGTAATCTTTGTAAGTGGTTCAGATTTGGATGAATCATCAAATTTTGAAAAACATTGTTTTACTGCAAGAGTAACATCACTACATGATAAAAAAGCGGAATAAGCACCAGGATGTATCGCTTCTAAGATATCCTTTGATTTTAAATTTATTCTCAAATCATGCATGATTAATTTTACAATGCAGTCCAAATCTCCAGCTGTGCAGAAAGGCAAGAACTTTTTAAAATGGTTTACTTGGTCGTTTTCTTCCGTTAGCTCTGATAGAATTGAGAGGAATTCATCAACCTGTTCAATCGTCAACGTGGTCGAACTAAACGGAGCCATCTCTTTAATATAAAAATTAACTATCGTTTCATCAATCTCCATAGTTTTCTCATAATGAATAGACATTTTGGTAATATTTATATCAAATATTTTGCTAAATAACTTTATCAATTGCTCAATTTTCATATTATAAATCATAGGATTTAGCTCCGGTATCAATAATCTGCTCCAAGTTACAATATTTCCTTGAAATTTCACACCATCGCTTCCAAACGTGAGCATGTCAGTCAATAAAGCACATTTATCTACATACTTAGGTTCCTTTCTAATTTTTTCAAGTAATCTTCTAAACTCTTTAAATCTATCATCTTTCTTTGTGTGGTTTCCTGGTATTTTCATAAAATTGTGCTTATTTTCTTCCAAATCATCACTTGTACTGGTATTCACCAATTCACTATTTTCCACTTTCTCAATTATTCGTTGTTGATCGCTTTTACTCGTGTTCCCACCCATGATGCAAGTATTACTAAATAAAATATCTATTTCTGGCTACTTATTGATTATTATTTTTGTTGATTAATTAATCTAATCTATATTATTTCTTATCTAGATTGTTGTACAATCTAGAATTGTATATTTTAAATAACAAACATTTGTAATTTATGAAGATTTTAGAAATATTTATTAGTAAACAATTTTTATTGATCTATCGGCTATCGACCAGAATCTTTCAGCCAATAAATGCTGCATTAAAAATCAAAGAAGTAGAATAAGTTTGAAATTTAGCTAGACAATATATAAGAAGAACAATTAAAATTATATGAAATAATATTTATTTTATTAAATAATAAATATATTAAAATTATTACATATAAAGTCAATATATAATCTATGTTAAATGTGTAATAATTATAGATACCAATTAGTTGCTAATGTCGAAAATGTATCCTTTGAACCTTATATATCAAGAAAAAAATGTAGTCAAACAAATTACTAAAATTAAATTATATTTTTCAGTTATGTATAGTCTGCACTTCATTAAACAACAATTTATTAAAGATCTTTTTTTACATTCATGTGTTTAATGAATCATCAAAATCATGTTTATATTCATGTTTACCAAATTTGATATTGATAATTGTAACAGTATAAAATTTCTCAACACGCCCATCAGACACAAAAACATATAACGCCAATTTGTAGAATTAGTCCAAACCCCAAGGATTATCAAATTTGTAGTATCTGTTACACGTCCACCATACATATGGTACTTTGTAAAATAACTTGCTTAAAATATTGAGCCAAATCGATAGCATTATTAATTTCAGTTCAGAGAACATAATCTTATTTGGTATCTCTATTATATTCTTCAAGAATATCAAAATTGTTTATGGTCAAGTATAAATATATACCCCAATTAAACAAAAGAAGAGTAAGCTTCAGGATGAATAACTTCCAAGTTGTGATTAAGTGATTTATTAAATTATGTCTCATTAATTTTACTATACAGCTTAATTCACCTCTAGTACAAGAAGGTGATATTTTTTAATATGGTGTACTTGCTCATCCTCTTTGGCGAGTTGTGATGGGATAGAGAAAAATTCATTAATTTCTTGCTATTGTTTACTCGCATATGGTTTTTCATATTTTTTTACATCTACATGTACATCTCGAACCTTGCAAGAAAGCAATAATTATTTGAAATGGTTTACTCATTAGTTTTAATAAGATTGAGAAAAAAAATAGCCTGCTCAATCGTCAAAGTTTGTAACGTTGGAGGATTCATTTTCTTAGTACAGAAATGGGCAATAATTTCATCAATGCTATTGAATTATTCAAGCTGATTAAATATTGCTGATGCATCCTCAACAAGTATTCTGCTAAATAGATGTACAAATTGTTCAATATTCATGTATTTAATAAATCCGATAACAAGTGCATGTTACAATGATTTCTCCATTAACACTTGTAAGTTTGAACAAATTCCTTAGTAAAGCGCTTTTATTTGCAAAATCTCTCTTTTGCATTGACTTTATTTCATATCCATTTTTACTCGCAAATGTCTTCTCGTACATTAATGTTAAAGATTAAACTTAAGAAAGTTGTTACTCTGTATTCAAATTATCAGATACATCAAAATTGACAGATTTAATTATATTATATGATTATGAATTTATTAATGACTTAGAAAGACATTTATTAATGGAGAAGGTGATATCACTGCGCGATAAAAAAAGCTGAGTATGCATCAGGATGTACATTTAAGATATATCATTTCTGATGTTTGGAACCAATTTTCTGAAATCTTTAAATTAATTATTATTACGAAATTAATTTCCATCTATATCCGTAATTTGTTTAAATGGTTTAGAAATAAAAATATTGTTTTACTGCAAGAGTAACGTCAGTACATCATAAAAAATCAGAATAGGTACCAGGATGTATCCCTTCTAAGATATCCTTTGATTTTAAAATCATACCTGTTTAATTTTACGATACAATCAAAATCTCCAGCTGTACATAAAGGCAAGAATCTTTTAAAATGGTTCAATCGTCAAAGTTGTCGACCTTGCTCGTTCTTTAATATAAAAATGAACAATTGTGTCATTAATCTTCGTAGTTTTCTCATTATGAATAGATATTTTTATAATATTTATATGAAATATTTTATTAAATAACTCTACCAATTGCTGCAGTAATAATAATCTGCTCCACGTTATAATACTTCAATGGAATTTTACACAATCGTTTCCAAATATGTCTAGATAATTATATTATTTTCTAATGTTTTCAAGAAGTCTTCTAAACTTTTTCAATATATCATATTTCCTTGAGTCGTGTCCTGGTATTTCCTTCAAATTGTCTCGATTTGTTTCCAAATGAAGATATACAAAATATAACTTGTATTACATTAATTTAGTAAACGTTTTGAAGAATACATCTTAGATATAAATTTTAATGTGTTTATACCAAGCTATCAATAATCTACAAAATACAATTAAACGTTTTATTATTATAATTCTTATTATAAAGTTATGTTTTGTTAATAATGAACTTTAATCAATAACCCATTTATTATTTAATCAATTAATAATTGTAGCTCTTTTTATAACGAAATTTCAATCAAATATTTGATAATTTGTCAAAAATTCGATAAAGACATTGACTATTATATATAATAAATTGTAACAATATTACTATTTATTTATGAGTGCAAAATGAAAAATTTGGTCTACTTTTAAATGTAAAATCAGCAATAAATATCAGCGTTTTATGCTAATTCAGGCTTTTATTTATCCGTTTAAAAATTGCACTGTTTTATTTATTAACGCGGTTGCATTAATTTCAAACCTTTATCAATAATATTGTAAGTTTATACTATTTGGAATAAAAAAATATTATTTAAATTTACATGGACAGAAAGACTATGGTTGATAGCCTTTATTCATGTATGTGTGCCATTATATAATTTTTTTCGTTTTTTAACTATTAATAATTTCGTTAACTTATGTTTAGTCGACATTCTAAAATATTGATTGGACGATTACAAATAGAATTAATGGGCATATATTGTGTAACAGTAATTTGCTGCGAGATGCAATCCATTCCGTCGACTAATTTGCTAAATTAATAGCCGCTTCTATTTTTGCCTAATTGCCCCTAATTGATGGCCATTTACGCTACAAAGTCGGCAGAAATTATGAAATAAGCATTTTAATGATGCAGATTTTCATTGAAATAGCTAATTATATTTATTTCGCTACTATTACCCGCATATACATTTCTATATACAATTATAGAAAACTGAATAAATTCCATCGATATTAACTCTTAATTGAGTTTCATTAATTTTAATTACATTTGATTGAACTCTTTCCATGTATTCCATGAGTTTTCAAAAATTACTAAAACTCCCACTCACATTTTAGGATTTCATCAGTATATCAATGTATATTATGTTATGATTCATACTACATGGTCGTTGCAAATCTAGCATGAAGCTATCAACTAACATTCATACGAATATACTGTGGTTTCACAAGTTTCTAAAAAAATTGCTTCCAAATGTGGTTCCAACATGAACAGCTAAGATCATATAGAATTGATTTGAAAAAAAAATAATAAGAAATATTAAATAAAAGTTACTTCCAACAAACGCTGTCCTTTAAAAAATGCAAAACCAATGAACAATGCGGATCATCTGCCCATACAAAAATCCAACCAGAAAAAGATGTCGTAATTGTTATAAAAAAAAAATATCTCCCATTACTTGTAATATTGCTTTGCTTTTAAACTGCTTTTAGAGTTTACACAGTTAAATTTCATTAGAATTATAAGTTTTAATAAATAATTTTCTTTAATAATTGTAGTTGTTCTAAAATATTCTTATTATCAAAGCCAAATTTAGATAATAATAATAAGTTAAAAAAATAACCAAAAAATTTAAAGAAAAGGAAAACAAGCTATTACATAAAAATGTAATTAAATTGGAAACTATGAAATTATGATTCCATTAATGCATTTGTGACAAAAGCCTCTTTTTGAAAAAGAAAAACTAAACTTATGTGAAATATATTATGTTTAAAATTTATAATAACTCGTAGCTGGCATACTACAAATTAGAAGATATCTCGGAAATTCTTCAATCGTTTCATTAACGGCATGTTTGTAAAAAAATAATTCTACATAATTATTAGAAAATTGTAATATTTATTTGAAATTCTACATATCTTAATGTAGGGGAATAGTTTATATTCCCTTATTTCAAGTGAATAATTGATAGGCAGTGCTTGAGATTGAAATAAATTCATGTTTAATTTAGTTTTATTGGTTTGAAAGAGGAGGATGCGAGGGTTGGAAATTTGTGGAGGAAAAATGTGACGTGAGCTGTATTGATTCATATTTATTGGAGGCATTGTAGCGTATGATGTTTTCGTTCTTGGAGTCTCGGAAGGGCCATGTAAATTTTCACCGTCCATAAATTCCCGCCCGTTCGCATGAAATAGTTGGGGCTATTTGCACGAACTGCAGTCTTCCCGGGGCGTATAAATATATTCCCAATAATTCAAGTTTATTGCCTATATCGGGAAGCGGGAAAGGACGAGATGAGAGGGGTGGATCGAAGTCATTTAACACCGCAAAAAGCTCGTTTTACAATGCGACCATTGATA
Organism: Nicrophorus vespilloides; assembly: GCF_001412225.1. NCBI lineage: Eukaryota > Metazoa > Arthropoda > Insecta > Coleoptera > Silphidae > Nicrophorus > Nicrophorus vespilloides. The sequence continues at coordinate 6,213 of NW_017099411.1, forward strand.
TTGGGTGGTGAGGGAGAAGGAGGATACCAGCGAAAGTGCACACGCGGATAGCGGAACGAAAGATGGTCGAGGGTGTCGCGGAGTGGGGGGGGTGGATGGTTCCGAAATGGAATTTGAAATTTTCCACCGTCGCCCCCCTTAATTCGATCTATACGCGGGTTGACTTCGGGTTCTACCCAAGAGTCAAGTAAAAAAAGAAAATAAAACGCCATCTTCGGAGGGTCGAAAAAACCGTCGTTTCCTTTTTATTGCATTACCGAAAAATACACTGGAGGTGACAAGTGCGGCAATGAAGTTACGTGTTATGGAATTTTATATCCGTTTTTATGACCCACCTTCCTTCGAGTCTCTCACTCCCTTCCAACTTCAAACTGGAAATGGAATGGATTAAAACGTCGCTGTATAATTTGGATACGGTACGGGCAGTCGCCGTTATCAATTCCGTGACCTCTTAAAGTGTCGAATTCGGCAATCCTAAGTCTAAGGATCGATCAGGGGATAATCCTGCAGGGACTTTGAGTTATATGTTTACAGCGCACGAGAGGAGACAGCTGGGATTTCGGCGCTTTAACCGTTACGGTCAGCACAGCCTTTTGTTTGAGATTGGATTTCGGCCACCCAAAACACACATCTTTCCGACCATCCCCCGGAAAACGAAACTCCCTGCCGACAAGAAATATATATATCGCTGCCTCTCGTTGTCTCTTCGCCAGCTTCACAATCATGATAGATGATATTTATTTTTAATTTGGCCAACATAAGGAGGACAGGCAAAGAATCGGGGTATCTCCGATCCTAACTATGATTTATTTCCCGTCCACGGGAATCAATCATTTAGCGGAGAAGCCTTTCAATTTCCTCATCCAGTCGCACAATCTTACGATAATATTATTACACGCTCTATTTAATACCGCGTCGTCAGTGTTATTGATATTTCCACATGGATATGAACAGCGTATTTTATTGATGATTATTAATTTTAAATCTGGTTTAGTAGCATACATACATTATATTTATTATATAAGTCATGCAATTTGCAGAAAAAAATAGAGTATATCATTTATAGATAAATTAATTATGTACATACCAATCGTATTCTAAAAATACTCTTTTGCTATATTTTATTCACAGCCAGGTTAATATATTTTTTAGAAAATAACACGTACATTGCGCCTAGTAATGTTTTAGTAAGGTTTTACAAAACATACCAACAATATTGAGTAAATCCATGTGAAGGATGAATTTAAAATATTACATTTATAAACATTATTACTATCGATTAATAACATATTTTTATCACACCATCGCATATATCTTACTTATTTGATTCAACGTATAATTCGAGCAATGATATACTAAAACAATTCAAAGATTCATAATAGATTTAATGGAAAGACCTATGGTCAATAGCCCATCGTCATAGAAAATTATTTTTTTATGTTATTATGATTATATAAATACTTAATGTTTAATGTGTTATGTTCGTATTCATGATTTTATTTTATGTGTTTGTTTCAACTAAGTATAAGTTGGTACAGATGGCAGTACAATCTGCAATTGCAGTTGCTAATTAATTTTCAGTAACTACCAATTATTAAAACAATATTTTTCTAGTAATTGCAAATCCTGGTAAACATATTTATCTTATGTTATATATAATGTGGACAAATTTTTCTCTCTAAATTATTAGGTTGTTCAGAAAATATTTTCGTATTTGGAGACTGTATTAAGAAATAATTTTGTATATTTATGACTGTACCATTTTATGTGATAACTTATTGCAATTTCAAAATTTCATGCTGCATTTTGGAAACAAGAAATATTTACACATGTAGCAAGATATAGGTGAAGATTCTTCAAATACTTCATGTCTACATATTTACAAAATTATATAGATATTGACATAACTACAAATATTGATTGATAGACAATAATTCGCGCGCAACGAATATTGTGCAAGTAATACTCAAAATAATCGTAAAGAATTATACTTTTGTTAGATATACAGTTCGATCGAAGTTATTGCATATATGCATATACATCAAAAATTGTTACTAATAAACTAATTGTAATTAATATTTTGAAAGCATTCTTATATAACCATTCAAATGCGTCGTAGGTTTTTGTATAACTTTCTTTGTCAATTAGTATAAACTTCTTGCCAGTTATTTTCATTATATTTATTACATTCATAGTTTACTTTGTATTTTCATTATTTAATTACATTATCAAATTATAAAAAATGAAAACCCATTTAAATTTTTCTTTCATCAGTTAAACTCGTATATATTAAACTAATCACATGTAACTGCATAATGTATTTATGTATTGTTTTACTTTTTAATATCTTCAAGGAGATCAACAATATATTATAGAATACTATGTGGAATGTCAATTACAGGACAATTTTCGCTTGATGTTACTTTTCCGTTCTTTAAATTACGATTTATTCCGGAAGGTATAATAAAAAATGATGAAAAGGAAACACGACGCTCTTGTTCTTCCTATATTGTTCTTCTACTGTACCTTTTTGTGCTCCGGGATTGCTTGTGTTGCGAGAGGATTTAGTCGATGGGATTGTTATTGTTGGCCGGATCGAAGAAGGTGAGATTTTGATTCCGCGCGGGGCAATAAAAGTAAAACGGGTGAATGGGTAGGGGGAGGTGTAAAATAAAGCGGAAGACGCATTGCCAACATCCACAATAAAGCCGAAGTTATTTGTCTCCTCCGTCGGAAGGAAGAAACGAATGTAGGGATCTGAGGGGTGGTGGTTTGGATGGCAGAGGAAAGGACAGATGCTTTATATTACTATGGGGATTAGCCTTTATATAGGTGTTGACGACCGGGCAGGACGCCGTAATTCCTTGCTCCAGTTTATATCCTAGTCTATTGTCGCGGCCGTAGTAAACGGTCCCAAAGGTCTGCAATTAATCCAGCGGCAATCCCGGAACGGTTAGCGGCGGGCTCGAATAGTTGGCGGTAAAGCCTGGGGAACGGTTAGTGGTCAAACTCTGGGGGGCTTCACAGATTCCGCAAGATTCCAACGTTACGCCGCAGCTATTCACCAGCAATGTATATATATACATCGTGTGTATGAGAGAGAGCGAGAGAGAGAAAGAAACCGCCCCTTGGATTGAGATTAAATTGCATAATTACTACCAGGACCGGCGCTAAAATTTATGCCGTCGGCAAGACATGCATTTCCTGCCCCTTATAAAATGATTTTGTACACATTTATGAAAATTTGTTGCCCATGGGGAAATACTCAGTGTGTCCATTCAGTAGCATTCACAATCGATAACATAGAGAAATTGTCCAGTTAAATTACTACTTCAATTTGTGAAAATGTTACAGTATTTGATATTTATATATTAATTGTGAAACAATGCTGAAAATAGAAGGCAAGGAATATCCAGTTTACATATCTTATAATATGCTTACTAAATTTCTAATTTGAAGAAAAATAAATGTTATAAAATTTATGTTTCATTACAAGCATTGTTTCGTAAATAGTTTTTATTTTTCAAATTTCAATTATTTTGATTAGTAAAGAATATAGGTATTGATTGACTTTACTTATCAAAATACTAGTAAAGTAAAATATATATATTAACTGTTACAAGGTCATAGATCTTTCCGTTAAAAAATACATTCTTCTATTTCAGTGTTATTAAACATTTGGTCGACGCCTGTTCGCTGTCATTTTTACCGGACCGCTACTACATGATTTAGGTCCAAATTTACTTAATGTACTATTTACGTATTCTTTTTATATTTATGTTAAATGTTAACAAGTCCGCGAAATATTTCTTATATTTTCATTGGATCGTAGACGAAAAAGTTGATGACTGCTGGTCTAGGTAGTTTATACAAAAACTAGGTAATTTCTGTCGGGAAATTTTTATAATTACAAATTCAACAACAGATAGCTCGTAACATATGCAATAATTACAATAGCTAAATGTAGATTCATATTTTTTTATTAATTAAGTTCCGTATTTCCGCAAGTATAAGGTGCAACCTATCTTGACAAAAAAAATCTAAAAGCTGGTTGCTCTTATATTGTGGTTTATAGTACATTTAATTAATACATTAAACTATTGTTTCAAGATAAGTATATAATATCATTTAAATTAGGTTATGTTGGAATATGCAATATTTGTAAAAATATAATAGAATTTTTATTTTACAGTTTACTCACTGAACTATTATACTTAAACTGCACATATTGCAATATATAACAAAATAAAGAAAAAGGAGTTTATTAAAGTGATCGATTGCACGTCTACAATATCATTTGAATTTAACTCCAAAACTCGATTTTGAATTTAGAATAAACTGAAATTAAATAAATCTATATCTAAGTTACGAAATAATATCATTGATGTTTTCCTTACCTTTATTGGTGATCAACAAGAATAGGATGGTGGCAGCCAAGCCAATCGAGGCCAAAATAAAGAAAACTTTGAAGACCCTCTTTTTCATTGACTTGGGATCGTACTTTTTGAAATTAGAGTCTGTCGAAGAATCGTTAAACATTCTTCTATTTATTGTGTCGTTATGATTTACTTACCGGAGCATCCGCTGATCTGAGACAGCCGCCTGAGATCAACGTCGGTCATCCCTTCCGGCTCCTGGAACCTCTTCGGGCTCGGGGACTTCTCGCACGAAAACTTAACGGTTTTACCGTTGACCATTGGATTGGATGTGTGCGATTACCAACGGAAACGAAATAGAAATCGCGTGCGTTTCCCATTCGACGAGAAATGCCGAATCATCTGGAGCCGTCATTTAATGCCGCGGCATTATGTTTTCCCGCTGCGGTCAGCGCGAATTCGTCCGTAATGAGGCCGTAATCATATTGCACAGTTTTTTTTTTCATTTCCCAGTTCCTTTACATTTCCATTTCGCATTTGCCAAATCCCACGTGGAATCTGTGCAATGGGAATGAGTAATGATTGCGAAAATTCCCGTGACAAGTGTAATGCGCTTGTAATGTTTTCGAGGGAGGAACGCCACGTTCGATTTTCACAGTTGATTCCATTGTCTCTCTCCGTGTCTACGCAAAATCCGGACCCCCCTCGTCCCGTGCTTTTGGGGGGCGGTCGGCTTTTGATGTTCGCCTCGCATAATTTTCTATAACAAATCCGATGCATGGATTTGCGCGTCAACAATTTGTAAATGCGCATTTATTGTTTGCTTTGTAAGCGCGCTTTTCCGGACTTATGCGACCGATAAACCTTCTGCGATTTCATTTGTTTTTTTTTTGGCGTTTGTTGTTATTGTTGTTTGTGGATACAAATATATTTCCATTAGTTGAAATAAACCGATCGGCAATAAATAAATACGCAAACAAATAAACAAGCTGCATGGGAAGCTTTAAAGAGTGTTTTCCGGTTATGAATTTGTAATTCTCCATGGTTATATTTATTTTTTGTTTGTTTGTGATTTGGCAGATGGCGGTGGAGGGGTGCACGGGTCGCGTCTAGTATTAATTTTCAATATTTTATAGCCGGTCAAAAATGCATTTTAGCGGTGGTTGTGATTGACATTTTTCGATTAACTCTATATTTATGTCAGCGCGCGCTGAAAATCCGCAATTTATGGGATCGCGCGTGTGTTTGTGAGATCCGCGCTTCTACACATACATATACATACACACATGCAAAATTCAAAGAATATTTATTGGAATTTCATGCAAATTAATAAATAAAAGTCGGCGCGGTTCGAATCAATCAGCGGCCGTTCATCAATATATGTTTTACTTTAATTTAAACCAGTGGACTTCAAACTGTTCTCAGGATTTCGCGTTACTCCTCGTAAATGTGAAAGAAATTGTAATAAAAAAAAACGAAATGTTAATCAAAATAAAATATATATTTATTGCAACAATAAATTACAAAAATTGGAATAAAAATAAAGGTACAATTAAAAATGAAATTGTTTATCCATAAATGTGAATGAATAGAATACAAAAGTATAAAAATGATACGAAACATTCTAAAATAAATATAGAATTCAATTGAAAATTGTATTTTTCCAAGTCCATTTGTACATGGACTTAAAAATTTCAACTATTTTCAAAATTTTTGTCTATCGTAAAAAATATACGTATATATGTATATGTATAGTAATAAAATTATGAAATAGATAAGTAATAGATATCTAGAAGACAAAAATCCAAATATCTAATTATTTAAAAATTGTTTCGAAAATATTTGTGTTGATTTACAATATACATGGTCCATTAATTGTTGTACAAAATTAACTAATAATGAACTTTCAGCATTAAGTTGCATATAAATATATGAAATAATTAAGAAAGTA